>NC_085862.1:19872390-19882390 GCF_034702125.1 Engraulis encrasicolus | reverse complement strand
TCATTCTTCCGTGTGGCAAGAAAGAGCCTTCTGTTGTGTAAAAACACATCCAAACACAAACACATCCAAAAGGTAAGCCTCATGACTTATCAAAGAGCTGTGCAATGAAATGTAGTTCCATATCACACCCGGTATAATTATTATCTCCATTTTATTTTTGAAACGTCTGAAATATCATGTGAAAAACTCGTAGCCATCAGAAACCTAGCTGGCCCCGAGTTGCATACACACTCAACATGTCAACACTACAACACAACACTACGTCAACACTACAAAGTAAAGACCGTTATTCACAATGGTTTTAGGCAACCTAGAGTAATGTTCATCTGTTTGGTGTAACAGCTCGCTTTTTTGACAAGTGCAATACACTGGAATCTGATCTTGACGTTAGCTAGCAAGCTGCCAAAATAGCTAGTTTCCCAGAGCTATGAATTGTGCTCTGCACGTCTTCCCTTCATTTGTCCACGTTAAGTAACTGATATTGCAACTTATCACATTTTGGTGTGCCATCGGTATGCAAACAGCTATATAATAAAATGAAAAGCCCAATGTTTGGGCTTGTAGCTGGTGACGGTAGATAATGATAGCCTTATCCTGGGTGTTGTGTGGAACTACATTTCATTGCACAGTTCTTTAATGAGTCATGAGGCTTGTCTGGGCGTGTTTGTGACAGGAAAAATGATTATACTGTGTATTTATGTGACCAACTACACAGCTAACTTTCAGAAACAAAACTGTTTTGTTTCAGTTGATGCAATGTCTCGTCTGAACATCTGGATAAAGACATTCAGTGACACACGGTTTTAAGCACATTCCAAACCTGGCCAATTGTTCAATTAGCTAAATAAATTGAGACCATAACCTAACATAACCAGTAGCCTATGTTGTATAACAACTCATGTGATATTTCTGCCAAGATGTGAGGTTTCATGCAAGGGATTTTGCATTGTACCCGAATAGGGAATGCTGCTATCTCAGCTCTTTTTGCCACTCAGCATTTTTGGCGCATGTGCAGCTTTGCGCACAGCGTGTTTACAAGATTCGCCTATAGAGAAGAGGAAAGGAAAGCAGAGGAAAGGAGAGGAGAGGAGAGGAGAGGAGAGGAGAGGAGAGGAAAGGAGAGGAGAGGAGAGGAAAGGAGAGGAATGGAGAGGAATGGAGAGGAAAGGAGGGGAGCAGAGAAAGTGATGTGGGCTGGGCTGGGTGATGTGGGCTGGGCTGGGTGATGTGGGCTGGGCTGGGCTGGGCTGGGTGATGTGGGCTGGGCTGGGTGATCAAGTCAAGTCAAGTCAAGTTTATTGTCAATTTCTTTACATGCACTGGTCATACAAAGAATTTGAAATTGCGTTTCTTGCTCTCCCATGCAGACATAGACTAATCTAGGTAAGGACATAGACAGTATAGACATAGACAGTAGACATAGACAGTATAGACATAGACAATACTCATACATGGACATAGACAGTATGGACGTAGACATTGCTCATACAGACATTTAAAGTGCAAGACTGGACAACAGAAGACTTGTAGAGAACATACATTAAGAGGAGGTATTTTGTTGTGCTTTTTCTAAAAGTCCTTTATAGCGTTCTGACATAGTAATAGTAGCATTTGAAGAAAATAAATAATTAAAAAATTGTTTTGTGTGCGTGTGTGTGTGTGTGTGTGTGTGTGTGTGTGTGTGTGTGTGTGTGTGTGTGTGTGTGTGTGTGTGTGTGTGTGTGTGTGTGTGTGTGTGTGTGTGTGTGTGTGTGTGTGTGTTTAGTGCAGGTAGAAAGTGCGGTGTGCGTCTGTGTGTGTGTACCTGTGTATGTGTGTGTGTGTGTGTGTGTGTGTGTGTATGTGTGTGAGTATGAGTTGTGTGTCAGTGTGTGTATGTTTGGGTTTAGTGCAGAAAGTGCAGTGTGCTTGTGTGCTTGTGTGTGTGTGTGTGTATGTGTGTTGTGTGTGTGTGTGTGTGTGTGTGTGTGTGTGTGTGTGTGTGTGTGTGTGTGTGTGTGTGTGTGTGTGTGTGTGTGTGTGTGTGTGTGTGTGTGTGTGTGTGTGTGTGTGTGTGCGTGCGTGTGGGCTGGGCTGGGTGATGTGGGCCGGGCTGGATGATGTGGGCTGGGCCGGGCTGGGCTGGGTGATGTGGGCGGGGCTGGGTGATGTGGGCTGGGCTGGGTGATGTGGGCTGGGCTGGGTGATGTGGGCTGGGCCGGGCTGGGCCGGGCTGGGCCGGGCTGGGCCGGGCTGGGCCGGGCTGGGCCGGGCTGGGCTGGGTGATGTGGACGGGGCTGGGTGATGTGGGCGGGGCTGGGCCGCCCTTGGGAAGACGAGTAGCAGAACCAGAGAGCAGAGAGGGACCCTAATCCTAGAGTACCATACAGGAACAAAGAAGCATTACATTACATTACATTACATTACATTACATTACATTTAGCAGACACATTTTATCCAAAGAGACTTAGAGTTATTTACAAGGTATTGGTCACTGTACCTTGAAGCAGTATGGGGTTAGTTGCGGGTGCAGCTGTGTGTTTATTTAGTGTGGGGGGTGCACCATCTATCGCTGTATCCGTGTGCTTAGATAATTAGCCGTGCAAGTCTGTGCATGTGAATGTGTACACACCAAGTATAAGTGTACAGAGCAGCGCATTTTAGTGGAGCATATGCAAGCAGTGTGTTGTTAAGCTATACAGTGTGGTTGGTGAATGATATAGGTCATTGTGTAGGTAGGTGTTGATAGGAATGTAATCTACCGTGTGTGTGTGTGTCTTAAAGCACATTGAGTAGATCTGTGTTAAAATGAACATTCCTTTGTTATACTGTAGTTGTTGTAGATTATGCAGGTATGACTTCAAGGTATCTTGTGTCTTGCAGCACATTGAGTAGATCTGTGTGTGTTTAAGCTGGCATGCATGTGTGTATACCTGGGGGGTGGGGTGGGGGCTGTGAGATTTGAAGTGTGGTTTGATTTGAGTGGTGTTTAGCGAACGAGGACTCACAATGCAGTCATTCAGGTGACAATGCAGCGGGTTGAGGGGCTAATGAGTTATTAGTCTCTGCCTTTGTTTGAACCTGTCTACATGGATAGGGGCTGGCTTAACCCTCTGCCTATTAAATCCTAAATATCTCAGCCTCCAAAGCACATTTAAACATGACATAGGTTGCATTTAAAAGCTAGGACCCTCATTTTGCATTAGAATGTGTTCATTCAGCTCTCTTACATACCCACATTTTAATAAAAAAAAAACTAAAGTCTCAAAAGCCTGAATGCAGTGTACGTATATGTGTCTCCAGGCTAAAATGGGATCAAAGGTGCTTTTACGAAATGTTCTAAGATGGTGTACCGTACATGGGCTGCCTGCCCATGGGTACCCAGGGTTTTGAGTCCGGCCTGGGTCATTGGTTCAGGTCCGGCCTGGGTCATTGGTTCAGGTCCGACCTGGAGTGTAGTGGAAAGCGCGCACATCCAGCATAAAAGCATCAGCAGGTGCCAAATAAAAAAAAATGTCACATGTAGGAGCGGGAAAGGATTTGCACACTGCTTGCAAAAGACTTAATTTATTTGGAGCAACAGTGCCTGAAGAAGATCTATGATCGAAACGTTGCTCCAAATAGATCCGGTCCGTCCTGGGTCATTGATTCAGCTCTGACCTGGGTCATTGTGAGTAAATTGACATTTTGGGACAATCTTGTCAGAAAACCAGCATGCAATATGGCAATATATTATGACAATATGTATATCGTACAACATGGCTGTTTTTAGGATGCTGTGGTGATGTGGTGGTGATGTTGGGTACAGAGTGTACAAATTCACCCTCCCTTTCTTTAAGACAGACATCCACTTACCAGCTGGGCCATTTCAAAACAACCCCATATGTGCGCTCTTCATATATGCAAGAGCATTTTACTGGAACTTAAGCTTTGACATGTAGGCCTACATTTGGATGCTTGTGCTATGTAGCAGTTCAGCAGTTTGAGCTGAATAAACAAAATTGTAGGTGGTCAAGTGTTCTTTAAACCATGAGATGAGGGGTGTTGAATTCCTATGGTAACAGAAAAATATTTACTTACTTTGAAGTATATACTTGTGTTTTTTTGTTCGCTTTGTTTCATTTTTCTCAGCATCTTACAAAGACGAGCCCCATCTGAGCTATCACGAGTGGCCAAATTTATTGAAGAGGATTTATCTGATGTATTAAGCAAAACCAAACCTCTCACATTACCTCATAAACAACACAAGTGCCAAAATCAGAGAAAATGGATTAACCTAACTCAAGATTGTTGGGAAATGCCTGTGAGCTGTCCTGGTAATAATTTGGTAAGATGATTAAAGCATTCAGTACATTATGGCAGTGTTTCCCAACCACGGGTACGTGTACCACAAGGGAGTACGTGGAAAAATGTAATAATGACAAATATGTGGAGCATAGTCACATTTGGACAGAGGAAGAGATATATGAAGGGGTAGTCATCATATGACAAAAAATTCTAACACAAAAAAAGCTTGGGAAACCCTGAGTAGCCTACTCACAGAGATATAGAGCATGGGTGCAGGGGTAATCTTTATATGAAAAAAAGGCTTGGGGGCAGGAATGCAAACGATTAATCGATTAATTGACTTATATGGATCAATGCGTTAATCGATTAAAAAACATTAATCGCAATTAATCGACAATTCAACTGACAAGAGACCCAGGTGAAATGGACATGCGAAGAGTGTGTGTGAAGAGGGGTGTGAATATTGGGAATATTAAAATCTCTTTTGGATTAAAGAATTTAAATAGAATTTATTTAAATTTAGTATTTTATCTCAATTTTGTATTCAAATTTTGAGATGGGGGGAGGGGGGGTTGGAGAAACCTCGAGATTTCGGAGGGAAAACCCAGCTTATCAATTAATTTTAAGTCGATCGATAAGGCAATCAACTAACGATTAATGAATTAATCGATAATTTGCATCCCTACTTGGGGGGTACGCAAGAGAAGCAGTATGGCATTTAAAGGACTCTCAACTCTCAGATATCGAAAGGACTCTCAGTGCTCTGACAAGCTTTCCTGAGTTGCAAGCTTTCCTGAGTTGTGTGTTTGGTGAGAAAGTTTTTGGATGGAAAATGTGACAAGCAAGCAGTGTGGGTGAACGCGACATTCTTCATACTCATCTAATATATGACATGAAGGACTGAACTCAAGATTTTATGAATTTCCATGATAATTATTTCATCATGTCATTTTGCTATAATGATTTGTTCATACAGTGTGTGTGGTCCCTCTTTGCTCCATCAGGAGGGGGGGGGGGACGTGGCCTGGTGTGTTTCCCCCAGTCAGAATGCCTCTCTACTGCCTGTGGCCTGCAGTAACACCTTGTAGGTCAACACCCTCAACAGCTAAATGATAATTTCACTTCAAAATGCTGTTAATGAGAAACAGACACACTCATGTAGAGTAACAGAGTTGTTTTAACCCAGTGGTTCTCAACCTTTTTTGAACAAACGCCCCCTGGACTTCATCATAAGCCTCCCAATGTCCCCTTGACCTCATGACAACCCTGTCAACTAGCCTGTTAGTATTTAAAAAAGTAATTCTATTCTGTCCTCTCCCTGCACATGTTTCCTTTGACATGATGTACTCAGTATTACAGCATTTTGGTCTGCCTTATTGGCATGAGGTAAGGTATAGCAGCAGTTTGGTGGGAGCTCTTGGATGGAAAATCTGAACAGCAAGCAGTGTAGAAGGAGAACACGTCATGCTCCTCTTTCATTCTTCTCCCAGGACTCTCGCAGTACTGTAAGGCCCACTGTTTGAGAGCAAGAGTGCGAAACCCAAACTACCGCCCACCATAAACCAAATTACTAACCCTTTGGCCACCATAAACCATATTACTAACCCTCTGGCTGAGTTGGGCCTGACTCAAGGGAGCCCTCAGTGACTGTATACTGTACGGACAGAGGTATTTCCTGAAGACCACAGCCCACTAAAGGAATACACACCCCACAGGAGAGCTGAAATCAGAGCATAAGGAAAATACACCACATGGGCGGGCACGGCATAAGAGCATAAGGAATACCTACACACCACACGGGGGGAGAAGGCAAAGGAGTCAGACAGCGTGTCCAGTGTTGAAGCCACAGTTTAAAGAAGGTCTGGTGAACAAGCCAGCCGTCACGTACACACCACGAGGTGCACAGGAGCTCACGTACACACCTTGAGGCGCCTTACAGGAGCTCACGTACACACCTTGAGGCAGTAGTGCACAGGAGCTCACGTACACACCTTGAGGCAGTAGTGCACAGGAGCTCACGTACACACCTTGAGGCGCCTTACAGGAGCTCACGTACACACCTTGAGGCGCCTTACAGGAGCTCAGTTGGTCTCTATGACAGTACATGCAGAGCAGAGTAGAGTAACTATTGATTCGTTGTAGGTTCCTATTAAAGGGGTATGCGACACGGATCCATTGACCTTCACTAGCTTAGCGACATGCTCCCTCTTTTAACTTGTCTTAAAACAAGACAACGGCTTACATGAAAAATAAGACACTTTACCACCTATTTAAACCCTGGCCAACGATTTGAACTGTATTAAGAACCAAAATAGTGGCATACGCCTTTAAGTACATGAGCTACATGGGGAGCTCAGTAAGGGGCTCCATTACAGTACGGCCTACATGTAGAGTAGAGGAGAGTAGAGGAACTTTATTGATTCCCAGTCGGTCTCTATAAGAGTACATGAGCTAGGTTACGTGCCGCTATTCCTACATGCCGCTATTCCTACATGCCGCTATTCCGACATCCCTAACCCTAACCCTAACCCTGGGGATGAAAAGTGTCGGAATAGCGGCATGTCGGAATAGCGCTATGGCGGAATAGCGGTTGCCCCCCCATGAGCTATATGGGGAGTCCACCTGCAGGATCCTATAGTGTTGTAGTGTAATGTACTGTAATGGCCCGTGTATACCAGACGCTACCTACGCGACCCAGGTAGCTGGGGTGGTTGAAGAAGCTTCGCCAGGAATTCACTTTATTCGCTCTGGACGCGGCATTGACATGTTTGATTCAGCTAATCACATAACGGCTCTATCTTGACAGCCTGGGACATTCGTCGATATGAACGTTCCAATTGGTTTTCGCCTACCATTAGCTTGAGTTTAATCGTCAAAATTCGCTCTGGTCGCTCAAGAAGCTTTGCTCCTGGCGAATTTGCTCTGGTAGCTTTATTTGCCTTCCCTCCATAGGGAAATAATGACTTCCGCCGCTCAGGTCGCGCAGTTCGCCTTTGGTGTACACTGGGCTTTAGGTAGTGAAAAAGCCGACCGTCACATAGTCACCTTGAGGAAACACAGCAGGCTCCCATTGCTGGCCAGCAGCCACCCTCTGCTCTCTACCCCCCAACTCTCTCCTCTCCTCTCCTCTCCTCTCTACCCCCCAACTCTCTCCTCTCCTCTGCTCTCTACCCCCCAACTCTCTCCTCTCCTCTCCTCTTCTCTTCTCTTCTCTTCTCTTCTCTTTTCTTCTCTTCTCTTCTCTTCTCTTCTCTTCTCTTCTCTTCTCTTCTCTTCTCTTCTCTCCTCTCCTCTCCAGCACATCTTCCCTTAAACGTCCAATAAAGACATGCAGTGTGATGTCGTATGGTCATGCATGTTTACCTTAACAGCTCTTGTTCTCTTGGACCTGTTCTGACTGTTTAGTCTGTTGGTGCTCTTGACTTCGGTTAGAGTATCTGCCTTGACACAGATAGGAGTGGAGTGGAGATCGACGTGGTGATGCATTCTGTGTGTTTGCGTGTGTGTGTGTGTGTGTGTGTGTGTGTGTGTGTGAGAGAGAGAGAGAGAGAGAGAGAGAGAGAGAGAGAGAGAGAGAGAGAGAGAGAGAGAGAGAGAGAAACGTATGGTGTCGCTTTGTTTTATAGTTACAAGGGTCTTCAGCATAAATAAGGCCCATTAACTAAACATTGGGGGTCGTCGCTAGTACAGCAGGCTGATGGGGCTTTAAGCATTACGGTCAGCAGTTGGTTTGTATGTAAACAGGCCTCAGTCTGTCAAAACAGCTTTATTGGCCTCAGCATTCATAACCAAAATAGGATTGGGCTCATTGCAGTCAGGGGGACTGGAAGATGCAGTGTTACTATTGCAATGCCAAAAGTTGATGTGACGTGTCTGTTCTGTAATGTCTCATAGCCTGTTTGTGTTTATAGCATCCATAGCCTATATTTATATGTTAAAATGTGTAAACAGCACTGTGAAATGTGAAATTAAGGTGCTTAAATTATTGCTGAGCGTTGTAGCTCTTTTAAAGTGTTTCAATGAAACACAACACAACAGCCCTTCAGCCGTCCCTCCTACACACACACACACACACACACACACACACACACACACACACACACACACACACACACACACACACACACACACACACACACACACACACACACACACACACACACACACACACACACAAAAATAAAACCTGTGCCAACAAAGAGAGGCAAAGCAGCCAGCAGCTGCTGGGTGGAGAGGATGGAGTGATGAGTAACATGGTAACTGTTCTCCTTCTGGCTACTCCACATCTCCTCTCTCCTGAAAATGGCATCATTGGCCTCATGTCAGCATGGCCATCTCATGCCAACGCCCCACCCTCAAGGCTGCCAGGCCTGCTAGCTACCATGACA
This sequence comes from Engraulis encrasicolus, assembly GCF_034702125.1. NCBI lineage: Eukaryota > Metazoa > Chordata > Actinopteri > Clupeiformes > Engraulidae > Engraulis > Engraulis encrasicolus. Next base: position 19,873,736 of record NC_085862.1, on the reverse strand, counting down.
ACACCAACCTACCAAACTGAACACTTGTATGGGACATGCAGAGGAGGAGGAGGAGGAGGAATGAGAAGCAGCGAGGGGGAGGAAGTGGCGGTGGAGAAGAAAGAGGAGGAAGGGAGGAGCGAGGAGGATAAGGTAGAAGAGGAGAAAAACAGGGGTATGGAATCGGATGAGGAGGAGGAAGGGGCAGCAGGATTGAGTCATGTCTGTGGATGGTTGATCTTTTTGACATTCATTATCAGTCTGAGAGAGAATAAGACAGTGTGAAAGAGGGAGAATGAGTGAGACTTGGAGGGAGCTAAAAGCAGATAAGCTGTCTAGTAGGACGTAGAGGCTTTCTAGTAGGGCGTGCCTCTAACACAGTGATTCTCAAAGTGTGGTCCGGGGACCACTGGTGGTCCTCGACAGAGCTCAGGTGGTCTGCGAGGGGATTTCTACTTTTCCAAGACAAGCTAGTAGTAGGCTATATTTATGACATTATTACAAAGCTAAACATAGCTGAAGTCATATTTTCACCACAAAACTACAGCCTTGTAATGTGAATAAAAAGTAAGTGATCGGCATCGAAATTAGCATCCCTCAACTGTCAATTCAGTTGACAGGTGGTCCCTGAACATTTTTGGGGGGGCAATGTGGTCCTCGGTCTGACAAAGTTTGAGAAACACTGCTCTAACAGAGAGCAAGTCTCTCATGTAGGCCCAGACAAAAGGAGACAGATGCCCGCCACATATCTCTGCAACACATGTATGCGTGCATGCGTGCATGCACTGTGTGTGTGCATGCATGTGTGTATGCTGGATTTGATATCTTGTTTGCACTGTGCCTCAGCACTGGGGGTCGTGTGAGGGAATAACTGCCGCGCCTGTCAGTCTGCCCTGACCACTCTGTCACACAGCCAGAGGTGGTGAAGTTTAGCCTTGTAATGGCTCCACTAAGGCCCAGTGAAGTTTAGCCTTGTAATGACTTGGTAAAGGCTGGAGTGATGAGGTGCATGATCACTTCTCTCCTTGGGAAAAGCCCAATGTGTCATTACAGTAGTTTGTTTCCGTTTTCAAAATGTATGCTCATGTCCCCCATTCACAATGTACGGTTTGCTGTAAATGTATGCTGGTAGGTAATATTGCCTGTACTAAGGCCTGTTAAAGAGATTAGGTAATATTGCCTGTTAAAGACACGTTGGGTAATATTGCCTGAACTAAGTCCCGTTAAATCTCTTCAGAAGACGGCAGACATTTCCTGTAGCCCCAGGCGAGCTCTTTATGAGGTCCTCACCCCACATCCCCAACTGTGTGTGTGTGCGTGTGCGCGTGTGTGTGCATGCATGTGTGTTTGTGTGTGTGTGTGTGTAT
>NC_085862.1:19852390-19864890 GCF_034702125.1 Engraulis encrasicolus | reverse complement strand
TAACAACAAGATCATCTTCAGTTGTTGTGTTGAAGATGATGGCTAGATTTTGTTTAGTGTTGCATTATAGTGGTGTGGATGCAGAATTTCAGTTCTTAGGGCATGCTGTGTAGTTGATCCTCTTTTTGTGTTGTGTGTGTGTGTGTTACAGTTGATTTTTCTTGATATTTGCCAGATCTTAAAAGCCGCCCCATCCCCCTCTGTAGTTGTTGTTGCTGGATGTGGCAGCCTCCGCGGCCAACTCCTGTTCCAGGCCGCTGTATTATATTTACTGTATACTGTATGCATACTGTATCGCTTATGCTCTCTCTCTCTCTCTCTCTCTCTCTCTCTCTCTCTCTCTCTCTCTCTCTCTCTCTCTCTCTCTCTCTCTCTCTCTCTCTCTCTCTCTCTCTCTCTCTCTCTCTCTCTCTCTCTCTAGTTATCGAGGCTGGATGAGGCAGCCTCCGCGGCCCACACCTATTTCCAGGCGAACCCGGAACATGTGGAGATGGGTCGCAACCTGGAGCAGTACCGGAGCCTGGAGGGAGTCGACCCCACACTGTTCATCGACCGAGAAGCACGACCGCACCAGGTAGGAGAGGAGAGATAATGACTTATAGTCAGCATCAGGAGAGTACAAATACTGAATTATAATCACACAAATAAGACAGAGACACAAAGCAATGCTGACAGAGCAACTGGCTCAGTGACTAATTCCATTACTTTGCAATACGATACAATGTTATAAAATGGTGCCTTGCAGTGTGTGTGTGTGTGTGTGTGTGTGTGTGTGTATGTGTGTGAGTGTGTGTGTGTGTGTGTGTCTGCCTGCCTGCCTGTCTGTCTGACTGTCTGTCTGTCTGTCTGTCTGTCTGTCTGTCTGTGTCTGTCTGTGTCTGTCTGTCTGTTGTCCTGTATTCACTGTACATGAAGATGTGTCCATCCCCCATGCCCACATTCCACTTTCATCTACTTCACCTAATCAGGGGCACACATGCAGATGTCTCTGATGGACATGTTTTGCTCTTTCATAATACCACATAAACTCACAACAACGGGTGTCATATTGTGACTTCATCATCACCCAGTTTGAAGAAATGAAGGGAAATCCTACCAAGTAAACCTCTAAAACAACAGCAGACCAAAGCAGTGGAGAGCTGACTGACTGATTCAATAACTGTACTATTATATGAAGGGATTTTGACAGACTTCACAGAGTTTGTTTGAAATGTTATTATTGAGGTCAGGTTGGATGGAGCCACGTGAAATGATATTCCAAAGCATGTCTGATTATTGCAATTTGACATCATGTAACAGGGATCTAAAGTGATTAATTTCAAAGAATATTTAAACTAACCCAATATATACAACAAAACCAACATGTTATTACATCAAAGCAATTACCAAAAAGGAAATGCAGAATAAACAAAGACATCTGACAAAATAGTGCAGCTCGAGAAGACGGGAAAGTGCAGCTGAGAGAAGTTTTGTTATTAAGGGAAGCACTCTCAGAAAAAAGGAAAGTCTTCAGAGTCAGAAAGGAAGAAAGAGTCTTCACGACCTTGCCCTCCTAACAGCTGCTAGCTTGTTCAGCAAGAGAGCCGAAGTGACTCACTGCTGACTCTGATGACTTCTTTGGTAATTTGTCGGCCACAATACACATTTTGAACTTGCAAGCCTTGTGTGCGCCTCATCTTTTTTGACTGTCTTAGTATCACTGCTGACTCTTCCTGTTTCTGCAGCTTAGTGCTGCTGATTACAACTAGGCACTCTCTACAGTTGCTGTAGGGGGTGCTGGGATGGGGCACAGTTGCCTGGTTAACACCAGACGATCTCACAAGTGGGATAGTCTGGAGACTACCTACTCAATTTCTCGTAGGAAAGGTGTGGTTTACGATTGCCCATGGCCGTTTATTGGGCATTACGAATGCATTATTTGGCATATTCATTGCCCATATAACCAAATGTGTTATTTGTATCTATTTAAACAAACTGCAGCCACCGTCTTTCCACCCTTCCCCGCTCTCTGATTGGAGCCCAAGATCTGGTGTTCTCGCTGAGGGATAAAATCCATGCTGTCTTTCAGATTGGAACAATTGTGCAAAGCAGCATGGGATTTCCCAGGCTAGGGGAAGAGGGGTGAGGGGTTGATGGAGTCAGTTTACGTGACTGTCAGAAAGGAGTTTGTTAAGGTTGAAGGTTTATTGGGTTGTGGAAAGAGGTTGTTTATCTGACTGACAGGCCTGCAGTGAAATGTTCCCCATCAGCCGTTTGTTCTCTTTACCTTCCTACCTTGTATAGCATTGTTACAAATCCAATCTCAGGATTTGTGAGGGGCACAAACTTGTGGATTGTTTTGTGAAAGTGAAGTCTGGAGACACATTTGCTCAAATTCGGATATTATTTTTTATTATTAGGAGCGACAATTCATATGTTTGTGAGACAGATTGAGGGGCGACAGATTTTTAGTCATTGGGGGGCCTGTACTGTAAATCGCTTTGTTACAATTTTTCGGGTAAGTGTAATGGAATGTATTGTAATGTTTTGTGGTGTTATGTGTGTGTGTGTGTCCAGAAAGCGTTTGCGGAGGGCGTGCGGCTGTACGAGAAGGGGAACTACTGGCAGGCCATTCCCCTCTTCGAGGAGGCTCTGACGCACTACTACCGCGCCGATGAGCAATGCCGCGCGCTCTGCGAGGGGCCCCAGAGGTTCCTGGACCAGGACCACACCCTGTATCGATACAGCCTCTACGAACTCATCTCAGGTAAACACACACTCTATAGATGCAGCCTTTACAAACTCATATCAGGTGAGGTTGGGGAGGAGGTGAGGTGGGTGTCCTGCTGAAATGTGTGTGTGTGTGTGTGTGTGTGTGTGTGTGTGTTTGTGCGTGCGTGCGTGCGTGTGTGTGTGTGTGTGTGTGTGTGTGTGTGTGTGTGTGTGTGTGTGTGTGTGTGTGTGTGTGTGTGTGTGTGTATGTGTGTGCGTGTGCGTGCGTGCGTGTGTGTTTTCCCTGTAAGCCTCTCAGCATGGTCACCGCTAGTTATATGCAGAGCTGTTATGGGGAACAGGTCGGGGTTAAAAGGGTCTGGTGGGGCCCCTGCCACTCAGCATAAAAGTGCTCCCCACTTTACGGGGTCTTGCTTGGGGAGGGGTATTTATAAACACGGGTGGAACAAGAACGGCAAGAGGGTTGTTTATTCATGCAAACACAAGGCATAGTTTAGTCATAAGAGGGTTGTTTTTAGATGATCAAGATATACCAGTAGATGCTCAACCAAGATACTAGTATTTACTCCACACAATTACACACACAAGGCCCCATTCAGAAAAATGTGAAAGGTGCCAATTTGCCCAGTGAAGGAATAATTTAGTTTCCAGTGACGGCATAGTTTATGGCTCATTGTGTGGCTCTTTTACTCTAATTTGACTCTAACTGAAAATAGTTCCTTGTAAGACACTTTACTGTCAGCATGTGCGTAAGAGACCGTGCTTTCTCAACTGATCAAGAGGTGTACATATTTGGGAATAATTTCAACCCTGCTCCACTCTAAACCTCTCACACAAACTAAACACTGAACTGTAAGCACTGGCTTGAAAACATCTTGGTCCAAACAAAGTAAAAGGGAAAGGACACTAGCGCAGAGTGCCCTTACATTGGGATGATATGTGGGTCAATGACATTTTAGTAGCAGTAGCACACGTCAGGGTGGTGCAACCACAGCTAATGCCACTATTGTATGGATTAAATTAATATTATTTGTATTTTTTTAGTAGATTATCTAAGAAGCATATTCATCGTAGTGCATTCATCACCAATTACTAATGAATTTATGAGCATTAGTTGTAGTGGTACCTCCAGACGTCTGAGCCTTATAAAACGTCATTGACCCATACGCAGCTGTCTTCTGTCGTTTTCAGTCAACACGACTTCCATCCGTCCTGACTGCCGATTACAAAAACATGAATGAGCCTCATGACTACAGAAACCCCAGAGGAAAGTTTTGAGCAGGTCTCACTGTAGTAATTGGTGAATGTTAGAGTGAGCAGCTTTTGAACAGGTCTCATCATCAGATTTGGTGAATGTTTAAAGGTACACTGTGCAGGAAATGGCCAAAAAAGGTACTGGAACTATGCTGCTCATTGAAAATAGGTTGGCCAAATTTGATCTTTACATGAAAGTTTACTAAGTAATAAACAAATATTTTCTAGTATGGTCCAAGTAGACTTTTTTACAGCTAAAAATGGCTATTTTTGGAAATTCAAAATACTTTTCATGTATGAAAAGTGCAATTTTTCCAGTCATAATGAATACTTAGAATTTGATGGTGGTGGTAAGTATTCATGAAAAAGGTAACATTAGAGAATGGGCAGCATTAATTCTGGGAATAAACACACAGTGTCCCTTTAAGATTGAACCGGTTTTGTATCCTGTTTTTGTCATTTACAATCATTTGCACCAGCAAGCGATTCACCAGACCACCGAATGTCGGAGGGGGAGGAAAAAAACAAGTGCGTTCCTGTTTAGACAAAAAAGAAATTGCACCTAATTGCCTTACGCTGCTTGTAGGAACCATTTTGCAATCAGCCTAATTATGATGTATAGCCTAATTATGATGTTCTGCTCCTTACTGTAAAACAGTCATTTGCAGCACAAAGTGATGTATGACTGTAAAAGATCAAGCAGCAGTCATCTAAACACACAGGGTAGTTCAGGCCACCAGTTAATCCCCTAAAACAAGGGGGTTGTGTCTGATACTGATAGTACTTTAATTCTATGTTATACTGTACATTGTACTATATAATATATAATAATTAAAAGCACTTTTAAGTAAGAGATGACAGCTACCAAAAGCTATTGACACTTTGTCGGTCAGCTGAATCGTTGGTAAAGTAAACTTTTAATTCTGACAACAGTGTAACAGATGCCAACTAGCAGAATTCGACGTAGAATGTTAGTAAACCACCCTCCCGAAGTCTCATACAGTATCTGTAACACTGAGTTATCGGTCTGGACCTTTAGCTCAGCAGTACTGTGCTGTGCCTCCCATGCCCGAACTGGAGCGTTGACTGGTGGGTGGCGGGTTCACCCCCTGAGTGGTGAACTAGCACAGATTATCTCAGCTACACCAGGCTAGGGCCTGGTAGGGTCCAAATCAGTGGTGTGCTGTCTCTGCTCACACTATCGCCTAATAATGAATACAGTTTTTAACTGGGTGCTGAATCCCACAGAAAACATTCATAGATGAATATAAGAGGCGAAGGACAGCACTCTTTAGATTGTTCTTTGTTCATTCTCCCACAAACCTTTCAGGCAGACCCCTTCTTCAGCGTGTAATGTCCTTTGTCTCCTCTATTCTGTCTCACCACTTGCCAGGTAAAACCCCAACCTCCAGGCAATACAGCCAGCCTCTCTTTCTGGAGGGAGATATCAATTAATCGGATCCAAATCGGGACAAGTTGAGATTTTCTATGCATCCTCTCATAGCAAGACTATCTGAGAAGTGAATCTTTGTGCAGCGTCACAGATGATATGGACAGGCCCATACAACCAAAGCCTTAAGCAGTATAGCTGGCTATCTGCCAGACAAGACAGGTTTAACCCCCATAACTCAGAACCCATTCTCCAGGCTTAGCAGGAGTGCACCGATCCTCTCTTCCAGACAGGAGAGGTCGTGTCAGGACAGCCACAGCGCAGGAGAGGTCAAATCAGGACAGCCACAGCGCAGGGAAATGACCTCATGCCTCAGTCCACACTCATCACGCCTCCACTCATCACCTCCATTCATTATGCCTCCACTCATCCCGCCTCCGCTCCTTTACTGTCTTTCCATGTACTCTACCAGTGGTGTAGTCTACATAGAACGCGGGTATACGGAGTATACCCACTTCTAAATTTCAGGGATTTCAGAATACCCACTTAAAATTATTGATCCATTATTTACAATAGCATAAATATTTACAGTATACCCACTTCAAAAAATGCTCAAATATACAGTATACCCACCACAAAAAAGTAGACTACACCATGTACTCTACTTAACATCTACGTAGTTCTCTACTTAACATCTAGTATTCCACTTAACATCTAGTACTCTACTACTTAACATCTAGTGTTCTATTTAATATATAATCTTTGTCTGTCTGATCTGCTTTACAAAGCACAAAGCCAGTAACTACGTAGAGCTCCGAACTGGGTTAAGTGACTTTAATATGATCCTGTTGTCCATCCAAAGTAGTTTTAGGTAGACTATTGACAGTTTTGTTATTTTACATGTCCACTTTTGCAGTTCAATCATTTCACTTAACTTTATTTTCACACTTGTCATTAAACTAACTTATTTTCACAATGCAGTTAATGCCTTTTTACTTTGTAGGAGAGTGCTGCTCTCTCCGTCTGTATCTTCATTTTCTTTCCTTTTCTTTCTATCTGTCTAGCTGTTTGTCTCCCTGTTGCCTGCTTTTTATCTCTGTATCTTTTAGGGATGCACCGATACCACTTTTTTGAAAAACGATACAAGTACAAGAACATAAATATGTGTACTTGCCGATACAGAGTACAGATACCGATACCTTTTACCACCAAAATACAATGAAAATAAATGCATGGCCTTGTTTTTTTCCACCTGTGATATTTTTATTGTCCATTTCCATGTAGATTTAAATGTTAGTAAATGTATGAGGTGGCACTTTTTTCCATGCTGATTTCAAGTCCACAGAACATGACAAGATTTTGCATTGTTTTGAGTAATAGTAGTACTCATAGCTGGTATCGGCAAGTGCTTGACGAGTACGAGTACGAGTATAATGAGCAGTATCGGGAGCCGATACCGATACCAGTATCGGTGCATCCCTAGTATCTTTTTCTTTGTCTTGGTCCCCCTTTCGTATTTCACTTTTCTCTCTTTCTTCAGCCCCATATCTCTATCCATCTCTTTCTTGTAATCCTGTCCATGAAACAAGCATGCATCCTCAGGCGCTGAAACAAGCATGCATCCTCAGGCGCTGAAACAAGCATGCATCCTCAGGCGCTGAAACAAGCATGCATCCTCAGGCGCTGAAACAAGCATGCATCCTCAGGAAACATGCATGCATCCTCAGTCCCCGTGGCAGGACGAGTGAAGAGGGAGCCAAAACTCTACAGAATTAATTCTTAACAGCATTAATTCTTATCCCTTCCACAAATGTTTAGTCTGCTGTTGACAGGTAAAAAGTACACACGCTGCACATGTTGACACCGGACAGACGGAAATGGCCAATTAAAAGAGGCAACAACAGCAGCTGTGGAGGCTTCACAAATTCCTCAACATTAAACTTTGTCAGAGCTCTATAGATGAAATATTGGGCCTGTGAACATGTTTGACGCCTCAGTACGTAGGCCAAGACTGTTCAATCAGACACCACACTGTGCAGATCGTAGGAGTATGTGTGAGTGTTTGATGCAGACCACATTTTTGCAGGCAAAGCAGATTTTGTAGATTTACTATAGCCAAGAAAACAACATGGAACAGTAAGCAGCTGATTTAAACATCACTGCTGAGCGCGTCTATTAAAGCTTCTTCTGACCAAGACTCTGCTCTCTCTCTTTCTCTCTCTCTCTCTCTCTCTCTCACACACACACACACACACACACACACACACACACACACACACACACACACACACACACACACACACACACACACACACACACACACACACACACACACACACACACACACATGCTCACATGCTCACACACAGTGTTGCATGTCAGATGAACGTTAGAGAAGGAAAAACATTTGGCAACATCCTGGTGGACGTGATGAGGAAAATCATTTACACATTTCTCCTGTGTGTGTGCGTGTCTGCGTGCATGTGTGTGTGCGCGCGCGCGTGTGTGTGTGTATCTGTATGTCTGTGGTTGGGGCCCCTGTTTTGTCTCAAAGACAGATCCCCCCTTTCTGGGCTGCAGACATTTCTCACTTTCACCAAAACTTTCCTCTACACCTCATGTCATGTCACTCCTCTTCCCACTCCCCACTCCTCTCTGAACTCCTCTCTCATCTCCTCTCTCCTCACTCCAATCCTTTTCTCTCTCCTCTCCAATTCTCACTCCCCATCTCTCTCCTCTTCTCTCTCCTTTCCTCCTGCCTCACTCCTCACTCCTCTCTCCTCACTGCACCCCCCACTTCTCACCACTCCTCCCTCCCCTCTCCTCAACCACTCCTCGTCTCTCCTCTCCCCAGTTGTCACTCCTCTCTCCTCTCCTCTCTTCCCCTCTCCTCTCCTCTCCTCTCCTCTCCTCTCCTCTCCTCTCCTCTCCTCTCCTCTCCTCTCCTCTCCTCTCCTCTCCTCTCCCCACTCATCACTCCTCATCCCACTCCTTACTCCTCTCCTCTCCTCTCCTCTCCACTCCTCTCCTCTCCTCTCCTCTCCTCCTCTCCTCTCCTCTCCTCTCCTCTCCTCTCCTCTCCTCTCCTCTCCCCACTCGTCACTCCTCTCCCCACTCCTCACTCCTCATCCCACTCCTCTCCTCTCCTCTCCTGTCACTACACTCCTCTCCACACTCCTCACTTCACACTCCATTACTTGATTACACTGCACTCCAGACACTGCACTCCACACTCCACACTCCGCACTCCGCGCTCACTATACTGCACATTGTGTTCCACACCTCCACGCCCCACTCTACACCCCACTCCTCTTCCTGCTCGCCACATCCTAGACCCCTCTCCCTCCACACCATGCCTTACATTTCCCCTGGGCCCTTTTCCTCCAACCTCACATCCCATAAACCAGTAGTTCCCAACCTATGGGTCGGGACCCAACCTATGGGTCACCAAAGATCCACAGTGGGTCGCGAAGCCCTCTTGATTTTAAGGGGTTTCATTTTAATACCATATATAGCCCATGTTGAATAAGTGACAAAGCATTTAAACTAATATATGCATAGAAGCAACAAAATGTGATACATTAAACATTTATTCTATATTTGACTTTAGACAAATTGTGGAATAAAATGATAGCTAATGACTTTTCGCCGGAAACAGAGTATCATGTGACTCCCTCTTGTCTGGGCGCTCGCACGGGTGGGTCACCACAGCTGACAACGGTAAAAATATGGGTCCCTGAAGAAAAAGGTTGGGAACCACTGCCATAAACCACCAGGGCCCCACCAACACAATCATCATCCCTTTTTAGAAATTTTCGAGTACGATCCACCGCTCTCTCAGTGAAGACGCTGAAGTGAAGTGAAGAGGTATCATTATGTCCCTCAGCCCCTCGTGGGGTTAGACTATCATAGCCGTTTCCTCGAGGCCAAGAGACGCTTCTGCTGTGGTCATGTCTGAAGCTGAAATTTCCACTTACTGGCATGTTACATGTGAGGGGAAAATTTTGAAACATGCATGCCTGACACTCAGACAAGAACATTAAAAATATTCCTACTCACTGACTCATCTCGTGCAGGGGAAAATTCATAAATATTTGCATGGTAGTTCATAGAATGCCTCCTCCTCCTCTCCCTTCTCCTTTTTCTCATTTTCCTCTTGTTCCTCATCGGCGTCCTGCTCCTCCCCCACACCTCTCTCTCTCTTTCCTATCTGAGATCTCTAAACCTGTTGCATGATCAGCTACGTATAGTATGATTCTGGCTGTGTGTGTGTGTAAGTCTGCTTTGCTGTACTGTAATGTGTGTGTAAGAGCAGTATCTTTGTTTTTGGAGTACACTTGGAGTAGTGTGTGGCGTTTCCTTGCTGTTCTGCTGCATTTGGAAGAGCCATAATCTGTGGATTGCTCTGCTGTAATGCTCGTAAGAGTGATGGTTGTCGCTATAGTCTCTGTCTCACTAGTCTCACATTTTCACATGGCCTCTGCCTTGGTGTGTAGTCCTATTCTCCTCTCCTCTCCGCTCCTCTCCTCTCCTCTCCTCCCTCTCTTCTGCTCTCTCCTCTCCTCTCCTCTCCTCTCCTCTTCTATCCTATCCTCTCCTCTCCTCTCCTATCCTCTCCTCTCCTATCCTCTCCTCTCCTCCCTCTCTTCTGCTCTCTCCTCTCCTCTCCTCTCCTCCTCTTCTGCTCTCTTCTCTCCTCTCTCCTATCCTCTCCTCTCTTCTGCTCTCTCCTCTCCTCTCCTCTCCTCTCCTCTCCTCCCTCTCCTCTCCTTTCCTCTCCTCTCTACTCCTCTCCGCTCCTCTCCTTCTTCTCTTCTGCTCTCTCCTCTCCTCTCCTCTCCTCTCCTCCTCTTCTGCTCTCCTCTCTCCTCTCCTCTCCTCCCTCTCTTCTGCTCTCTCCTCTCCTCTCCTCTCCTCCCTCTCTTCTGCTCTCCTCTCCTCTCCTCTCCTCTCCTCTCCTCTCCGCTCCTCTCCTATCAGCTCCTCCTTCTCTTCTGCTCTTCTTCTCTCCTCTCCTCTTCTTGTGTAAATCTGCCGACTGAGCAGCATAGGTGGTCTGTCAGCATGGAGCCCTGCTTTGCTGTGACTGTGTGTGCGTGTGCGTGTGCGTGCGCGTGCGCGTGCGTGCATGTTTGTGTGATTGTTTGTGTGCGTGTGTGTGTACTGTTCCAGGCAGAGTGTGTGTGAGTGCATGTATGCTTTTGTTCAGTATTACTCTATTGTGTGTGTGTGTGTATCCTCATGGACTCTAGGTCCTGTCAAAACATGCAGTCAAAACAGCTGGTTGCCTCTGGATTATTTGGAAAGGCTCAGCTTTGTAGAGCCGGATCACTTCCTTGCCAAGGGAGTAAGACATTCTTGAGACGTATCCCAAAATGACTCCAGCTGTTCTATTGTCATAGGTACAGTAACCATGGGGGCGGTGTGGGGTAATGGGGGTGGGGGGTCTGGTTCAGTCCAATGTCAAGGGTTCCGTTCAGTGCACTTTTCATGATCTCCAAACGTGGGGACCTGGGGGTCTGGAACAGTCCAATGTAATTTCATTCAGTGCACTTTTCATGATCTCAAAGACATAGACACATGCTCAGGTGTTACGTAAGACATTCTTGAGACGTATCCCAAAATGAGTCCAGCTGTCCCATTGTCATAGGTAACCATAGGGGGTGGGACAGTCTCCAATGTCAAGGGTTTTGTTCTGTACACTTTTTAAGTTTGGGGCCCATAGCAACCCATTACGTTGGCGTATCTCTACATAATCGTAGAATCTCTGGTTTCGTTCAGTGCACTTTTCATGATCCAAAGACATAAACACTCACTCGGGTGTTAAATGCACTCCAGTTGGTTGTGCATTGAGGGAAAAGCATAATGTTTCCTTTCCTGCATAATTGCAAACATCCAAGGGGAACCTGTCGGCTAGGAGCAATGACACACCAAGGAATGCCTTCAGTATCTCCCCTGGCAGTCCCAGGCTTAATTACTGCCTAAGTACTTTTCCATATCTCACGTGTTGTGTCGAATCCTTGGCTCGCTCTTGTTTTCTTTTTTGTGCCTGTTGAAACACGCTGATTCAAGAGCACGATGCTGAGAGAGCATGTCTGTTTGAGTTGACTTGATAAGTGTCTTTCCATCATTTCTGGGCAAAGCGGAAGGATGGGGGCTGACGGGAATTGGAAGTTCTTGGTCGTCTCTGTGAGCTGTGATGCAACAGTCAGGTCATACTCGAACGTCCAAGTAGTGCAGGGTTCAACCTGCAAAAAATCAAACAAAAATCTGTGCACACTAAAACAAATCCCATTTATGTTTTTATTTAATGAGATTGTTTAATGTGCTTGATAAATGCCTTTCCATTGCTCCTTGGAAAAGCAGGAGGCAGAGGTCAAATGAAGTTCTCCATTGTCTGAGTGATCTGGTGCTGTGCCTATCTATGTTCCAGATCACATTGTCATACAAATCACTGAAATAAAAAATAAAAATGACTTTAATGGGCCATCCTCTCAATGTTGTACAGAACATTATCGAGGTCATACAGTAGTTTAAGTAGGATGCATGATTTTAAAAAAGCCACGTTGAAATGTCACTAGTAGATTAAATTGGATACATTATTAAAGAAGCCATCATAAGATATATTGTTTTGTTTTTCAAAATATTTTTGGGGGGCTTTTTAGCCTTTATTATTACAGGACAGTGTGAGAGTTACAGGAAACGATTGGGAGAGAGAGATGGGGCAGGGCCGGGAAATGACCCCGGCCGGATTCAAACTGGCATCCCCGTGGGCAATGTAAGCCCAAATGTGGGGGGGCTTAGCGCGCTGCGCCACAGCGCCCCCATTGTATACCCTTTTTATGTGGTTTTCTCTCATATTGTTCGGTCTCTATGTGTGTTCGCTATTACTACTACCTGGTTCTGTCTGTATTCTACTACATCAACACCTCCTCACCTGGTTCTGTCTCTGTGTATTCTAGATCACTACACGCAGGTGCTGCACTGCGAGCACGAGTGTGTGAGAGATCTGGCTACTCGTCCCGGTCGCCTGTCACCCATGGAGAATTACCTGCCGCTGCACTACGACTACCTGCAGTTTGCATACTTCAAAGGTAAGACTCTCCACCACGACTACCTGTACTGTCTATTAAAGGATAGAAGA
>NC_085862.1:19837390-19839890 GCF_034702125.1 Engraulis encrasicolus | reverse complement strand
TGCATATTCTGTGCCCGAACGGTTGCCATGCATATGTTGTGTCAAGTTTGTGCACGGTGGCTTTTTGACCTGACTATTTAAAGTAAGTGCCTGTACTGCTCTTGTTGTTTCAGGAGGCTGAAGTTTACTACAGCCGGCATCAACAGGAGCTAGAGCTATTGAAGGTCGGCAGCCAGAACATGGGCTTGGAATACAGCGAGGGGGTGTGTACCAAACACTACAATACAATACTACACTATATACTACACTACACTACACTATACTATACTATACTACCAGAACATGGGCTTGGAATACAGCGAGGGGGTGTGTACCAAACACTACAATACAAAACTATACTACGCTATTGTACACTACATCACACTACACTACACATGATAGTACACTACACTTCATTACACTACACGACAATGCACCAGTGCTGCAGCCAATTTGAGCACCAGGGGTCTGCAGACACTGAGCTGCCTTGTGTGAGCTCAATAGCCCCCTCTGGTGTTCAGTTCACATCACTACAGTTAGAGCTAGAGTTCGAGTGTACTGTATTGTGCAGGTCAACAGAGAGACTGTATTTCACTGCATTGCACTACACCATACTACACTACACTATACTCCACTCAACATCATGTGCTTGCACTGTACCTGAGGGATAGTATTATTATTATGTATTTAGGTGTTTACAGTGTATTGTCAGTAATATGTGGCTACACTTAGAAAATATACTAAAAACATAAAACAAAAACATATTACCATTTCTTGTGTTGAATTGAAGAAAAATCACAATTACCAAAACTAGCAAATATAATTTACATTGAATGAATTCTTATCACATGGACGAAGCATTGTTTAATGCAATATATTGTTATGATAGTTCTATATGTGAATGATACAGAATGTTATTGAAGTTTTATATATTATTATTTTTTTTGTTGTTGTTTGTTTGTTTCCTCAGCAATACTGGAGCAGCTCGGGTGGCCGGGAGGATGCTAACAGGTAACTTAGCCACAGCTAATGATGGGCCTAATCAGTAACCCAGCACTCAACAACCCAACACTCAGTAACCCAGCACATGACAACCCAATCCGGAGTGCACCACTAATGCTCACAGCACCACAAGCACAGCTGGCCCTCTATCTGACTTAGAGAACTTGCTTTGAAGGCATCTTCAGATGTGCTCCAGGGATTTCCGACGCTGCTTAAAAAGTCAAATGTCACGCGAACAAATGTCAAATGTCAAGTTTGATTTTACTGTGAATGTAGGTGTGTGTATTGTAAGCCCAGAAATGTGTACTAGTGCCCTCATTTGGTTTCCTGTCAAGATGAAAACACAGCTAAACGGATGTGTGTCATGATATACAATGTATGGTGCTATGACTCTTCAAACATACTGCCATGCCAACAACAACGACCTTTGGCTAAATGATTCATTATAGATAGATAGATAGATAGATAGATAGATAGATAGATAGATAGATAGATAGATAGATAGATAGATAGATAGATAGATAGATAGATAGATAGATAGATAGACGGACGAACAGATAGATAGATAGATAGATAGATAGATAGATAGATAGATCGATAGATAGATAGATAGATAGATAGATAGATAGATAGATAGATAGATAGATAGATAGATAGATAGATAGATAGATAGATAGATAGATAGATAGATAGATAGATAGATAGATAGATAGATAGAGTTTGTAGATAGATAGATAGATAGATAGATAGATAGATAGATGGATGGATTGATTGTTGTGTGATTAAGTGATTGAGTACTTTTCATGGTGTCCAATTTTTCATGGTGTCTTTTCATGGTGTCTTGTTTTGTTCTGCCCTCTTAGAATCCCATCGAGCACTGATGGTTGGATGGAATATGTGCCAATCACAGAGAGGAAAAACACCACAGTGACTGTAGTCCAGGAACTCAGGGAAGGTGGGTCCTCCACACCACACCACACCACACCACACCACACCTTACCAGACCTCACCTCACCGCACCGCACCGCACCTCACCTCACCTCACCTCACCTCACCTCACCTCACCACACCACACCTCACCTCACCACACCCCACCTCACTTCACCTCACCGCACCTCACCTCACCTCACCACACTACAGGCAAGGTGGATCCTCCACACCTCACCTCACCTCACCTCACCTCACCTCACCTCACCTCACCTCACCTCACCGCACCTCACCTCACCTTACCACACTACAGACAAGGTGGATCCTCCACACCACACCACACCACTCAACAACCCATGAACATGAGGACAGACAAAGCTCAAGCTCTGAAAAGCAGAACACCTCTACTCCTTTTGTAAACTTCTGTGAAATGTCCGTGAACCTCTGTAACCAATGGTATGGATCTCTCTATGTACATAGATTATGGTTTTTTAAACATTTTTACAGTAAGGGTGTAAGGGCATGCTGGTTTCTCCTCTCCCTTCAGAAGTTGTACATGGGTCTAGTCATTCCATAAGATTTATTCAAGAAT
>NC_085862.1:19749890-19832390 GCF_034702125.1 Engraulis encrasicolus | reverse complement strand
CACTTTATTTTCACCAGAGATTACAGGTGAACACTTTATTTTCACCAGAGATCACAGGTGAACACTTTATTTTCACCTACAGAGATCACAGGTGTGTAGTCTACTGTAGATTCTGGCATTGTTAGATGATAATATGTCTAACGTGTGTCTTTGGTATGTAGTCTACTGTACACTATGACATACAGTCTAACATGTGTCTTTGGTGTGTAGTCTACTGTACAGTATAATGTGTCTTTGGTGTGCACTGTACATTTTGACATGTGTCTATTATGTGTCTTTGGTGTGTATGTCTACTGTAGATCATGCCATGTGTCTAATGTGTGTCTTTGGTGTGTATGTCTTCTGTAGATCATGCCATGTTTCTAACGTGTGTCTTTACTCCCTCCAGTGCTCTGCTGTACCTCAATGGAGACTTTGAAGGAGGCGAGTTCATCTTCACAGAGATGGACGCCAAGACAGTCACTGTAAGAGCCTTGTTGATGGCAATGACGATGATCGTTGCTGTTGTTGTTATAGTCACTGTGTCATGTTGGTACTGTCATTATATATGTTTTTTACATTCGATTATGTTATTTTGATAATTGATATATGATGATTGCAGTGGTGATGAGAATGATGCACTTTGTTTTCTGCTGTGAGGTTGTTGGCTATGATTATGTCTTCGATTGTAAGTGGCTTTGGTTAAAAAGCGTCTGCCAAATGGAATGGAATGTTATACTGTATAATGTAATAATGTTAATGATGATGATTTATTTATATTTAATTTAGTCCTCTCTTATGTAATAAATGTATAGGTATGTTATCTTAACTTGAATCGGTGTAATTATCAGTATGGATGTCTCCAATGCAGGCTCAGGTGAAGCCGCGGTGTGGGCGCATGGTGGGCTTCTCCTCAGGGGGGGAGAACCCTCACGGGGTGCGGGCCGTCACCAAGGGCCAGCGGTGCGCTGTGGCACTCTGGTTCACCCTCGACCCCCTCTACAGGGAACTGGTGAGAACACAGGCACCATTCTACTCTGCTCTACTACTCTACTCTACTATTTGACTTTATTCAACTCTTGTGCTCTACTCTATTCTACTCTACTACATTCTACTCTACTCGACTCTCTTCTACTCTAATACTCTATTCTTCTCTACTATTCTACTATATTCTACTCAACTACTCTACTCTATTCTACTACACTACACACTAGTCTATTCTATTCTACTCTACTCTACTGCTCTACTCTATTGTACTCTACTACCAGAGAGACTGGATATGCTCTCTAACTATGGGTGGCCCTTTAAACAACAAAACTATCATTAACTGACATCAAATCAACATTCTTATTGGAAACATTATTTGAAAGTTGACCAAATTGTTGCTTTAAGCAACAGAAGTCTGTGCAATGATATCTCGTCAAGAGATGTGCCAGGATTGTGGATTCAGACGGAACATATAGCAGGGACTTAGATCTCCCTGGTGTGGTGGTATGTATGGACATGTGCTAGTCACATTTTAGACTATATTTGAGCTACACATAGCTGAGCTATTATTAATGAGAAAATGTCTCTATCACCATTCATCATTCGCAATCACCAGGTTTTTTTTATTGTCATGCGATGAGTATCAAAGGGAAGATTAAGTTCACACACTGAAAAGGACACCAAGGTCAAGCACAAGGTGCTTTTTTATTTTTTTCTGAGAGCAGAGCAGAGAAGATGTTTCAGGGCTTTGCTTTCATCAATACTCTCTGCGTGGTGGTGCGTGTCTTTTTCAGTGTGCTCTCACCTTTAAACGGCTCTATTTGGGTCCACGCACCTGCTTATTTTTCGACACATCTTGAGCGCAATCCCTGCCCCATGTATTTCAGCCTGTATCAGCCTAACCACATATGCTTTTATATTCACAAGTGCATAGACCACACATGACATTTCACCAGTGATTAACTTTACCCCATACAAATAAAGAAGAACGGATGTCTTAAGTTAACTCCCTCTAAAATAGACAGTAAATGTATCTTATTGCTGGGTAAAAGCAACTTTCTCTGCAAGTATTTGTTGCTCTCTACATGCGTGCACAAAGCTAT
This sequence comes from Engraulis encrasicolus, assembly GCF_034702125.1. Lineage (NCBI taxonomy): Eukaryota > Metazoa > Chordata > Actinopteri > Clupeiformes > Engraulidae > Engraulis > Engraulis encrasicolus. The sequence continues at coordinate 19,830,321 of NC_085862.1, read as the reverse complement.
TGTACTGTAGATGTTAATTCATTTTATTGACATCGGGCCTCAACAAGTACTTCTAAAACCTCTAAAGTCTGCCTGTAGTTTCACTTTCAGAGCCCCAAAATGGTCCATAGAAGCTTTTGCAACATTCAGTTCAGCAGTCTATGGATGCAGGTGCTGTTCTGGTCTAGCTCTGTTGTCTGTGAGATACTGTTCTGGACTAGTTCAGTGTTTCATCATGCTGACAATGTTCTGGCCTAGTTCAGTAGACCAATATTTTTCAACCACTGTGCAGGGGAACACTAGTGTGCCGCTGGTGTGCCGTGGAAAATTATAAAATGACAGTTCATTGTTAATATAGGCAATAAGGTTTTATTTACAATTAACATTTAGAATTGGTGGTGTACCTTTTCATTTTGTCCTTGAAAAACGTATGGCTTGGTTTTTTTAAAAAAAAAGGTTGAAAACCACTGGTGGTCTGGTATAGTTCTGAGTTTCTAAGCATGTAGGCATGAGTTAACTGAGGTTGTTGACTCGGGTTCGAGTCAGGCCTGGTTCCTTTGCCAGCCCTACCCCATCTCTCTCTCCCACTCTCTTCCTCTCATAGTCTCAAGTGTATTATAATCAGTAAAGACACAAAAGCCCTTTTTTAAAACAAAAAAACGAAAAATGTATGTTGACACCCCGACACAATTGTGTTTTCCCCCTCTATAGGAGAGGCTGCAGGCAGATGAAGTGGTGGAGGCCCTGGACAGGATGGTGCACTTTGACCCCGAGAACCAAATCAACCCCAAAGACGAGTTGTAGCACCGCATCAACCCCAAAGACGAGTTGTAGCACCCAACAGTCGACTCAAATCATTATCTATTTATTTCAGGATGGTGTGATGAGAACAGTTCTATTTTTCTATTGTGTGAGAAAGAGAGCGTGTGGGAGTGATCAATTGTTTCATGGTTTGTGTGTGTGTGTGTGTGTGTGTGTGTGTGTGTGTGTGTGTGTGTGTGTGTGTGTGTGTGTGTGTGTGTGTGTGTGTGTGTGTGTGTGTGTGTGTGTGTGTTTAGTTATTTTAAGTTTATTTTAAGTGCACAGCAGCTTTGCATCTTCACATGTCCTTCCGCTGTTGTGCCTGACCAGTCACTGTGTCCATCCACAAAGTCTCACGACTTTGTAGAAAAACTGAATTGAAAAAAGACTCAACACTGTGCCTAGACTTTAGTTCATTTTAGGACTATAGTAGTGTATGAGCAGTCAAGTTTAAATGCTGCATTATCAACAGCTAGTTTGGTTTTGAGATATTGTCGTTTTTACTTTGATATTTGAAGCCTTGTCTGCAAGTCAGGAAACCAGAGATTGGAAAAGCAGAAGTAACACTTGTTCTTGGTGTCTGTCAGTTAGAGTGAAGGTCATGTAACAACATTGAGAGACATTTAACCACATTCACCTGCACACAGCCTGCTAGCTAAATAGCCCATACTAACATGTTAAACTGCACAAGCAGCGACGACACACGCCAACACCAAAGACACGTCACTGTATGTTTAAGGACACATGGATACAAGGCTAGTGTTATCAACACATTTCTTTTCTCGCACTGTAAAACGTACCTACTCACTGAGCCTTGAAGACACATTTTTAATACTCTTAAACTTGGAGGACTCATATTCCAGGCTATGCAATCATGCACCTATTCATAGATAGGACAAAGACAACATCAAGAGCAGTTATCATTCTGTCTTATCATCTTCTGTCATCAAGAGTGGCATCTATTAACAGCAGAAAGACATTTGGGAGTCAGGAGGTTGTCCAAGTCTAACAAGGACACAATGGTGTTTATGTGTCAGGGGTCAGCCTATGTTCCCACAGTCTCCTCATTTCTAAGAATTTGTTTTCAATATGTTTTTATTATTATTAGGCCTATGCTCCCTCAGCTCTATTTTCCTCAGCCAGCCCTGTGTTCCCTCTTTCTCTTTCCTGTCTTTTTTTTTAACCTTCACCGAGGAGGTTATGTCTTCCGTCGTGTCGGTTTGTCCGTCCGTCTATCTGTCACCAGGGTAACTCAAAAAGTCATTAACGGATTTTGACGAAATGTTGTGGAGTCGTTGGAAAAGACAAAAAGAAAAAGTGATTACATTTTGGTGGTGAGGAACTTTTTTAGTAGATTTTTCACCATTGCGGGATAGGGCGAACTTTGACATTCCAGTTTCTAATTCCACAAAAACAAGGCAGAAAGACTAAAAAAATACTGTGTAACATAGTCAAATGTGCTGTCAAACAGCTTTGACAGGAGGACTGCACTCTCTGAGTGCATTTCTAGGTTTTGTATTGCTATCAAATCGTTTTTATTTTTTTTATTGCACTGAAACAGTGGCCTGAACAGTGGTTGAAATACTACTCGAGTTCTGCTTGAACAGTGGCCGAGTTACCGCTATTTATAAGATTATGAAATAGTTATCTTCTTGGTGTGTGAAGTGAAATGTATTACCTATTTATCTACCTTACCTAAAATTCTTATGAACACACCCTTTCAATACATTATGACATATTTATTACTTACACTACTGAAAAGAAACGTGTAATGTGGATACAATTTCATGCCAAATCTGGAAGACGAAAAAAAAGTTAAAGCTAAAAGGCTGACGGAGCAAGGAGCCATGGATACATAGAGCTGTGGGAACATGGAGCTGTTGGAACACACATAGGCCTAGATCTGTGGGAACATACATATTGTAGAGCTGTGGGAACATACCGTATAGCCATGGGAACAAAGGGATGTGGGAACATGGCCTCCTCTCATTTGTCACATGCATAGAAATACTGAGAGAGTATAACATGCAGTAATGTGAATTTCACAAGTTTACCATTATCTGACTGAAACCCCTTGTAAGAACAGTAGCAACCACACCATGATGGTAGTTGTGAAGTTTTTCCTTTTTTGTTGTTGCTTTTGTTTTGTTTGTTTGATTTATTGAGATTTCGTACGTCAGTCTTTTGTTCACTTTCAAATATATGTGAATGCCTGCCTGTGTGTGTGTGTGTGTGTGTGTGTGTGTGTGTGTGTGTGTGTGTGTGTGTGTGTGTGTGTGTGTGTGTGTGTGCGTGTGCGTGTGCGTGTGTGCGTGTGCGTGTGTGTGTGTGTGTGTGTGTGTGTGTGTGCAGCAATGGCTGATCATTGTGGATATTCTTTCACACATGTTCACGCTTGTGGAAGACAACGTGCAACACATGAGCAGCACAGGGACCTGTGTGACTAATAAGGTAGAACCAGTGTTGCCAGATTGGCCAGTTTCCCGCCCAATTGTGCTGCTTGGGATGGCTGTCTGCGGGTAAAAATGGGCATTTTGCGATTTTCCTGTAGATGTGTGGCCATAGAAATCAATACACAATTTGGTTGAAATTGGTCAGGATTTAGTTTTTGAGCTTTCTTTTTGAGCTGGAAATTATCAGGCACATCTGGCAACCCTGTGTAGAACACATGAGCAAAGGGACCTGTGTGAAAGAGATCTGCCTTCACAGCTGTCAGCATTTGATATAAGGAGCTTTTGCAATAAAAGTGCTTATTTATTCCTGTTTCAAGGAATTTGAACTATAATGTGGCATATAAATGTCCTTTCTTTTCAAAAAACAAATGTCTAGTCATACTGGCCAGTTTAGATGCAATGTTTGTGTTTCATTTAGTAAGGAAGTCTCCGGTACTACGCTCGCAGTCACACTCGCTTATAGATCACGGTTCACTTTTTGATGAGGAGGATGGCCACTTTTGTGTCTCTATTTTAATTATTATTAAGTATTTAAGTAATCAACAACTCACTGCAAAAATTGAGACTTTGTAATAAATAAATATATAAATTAAAGATTTTCACCACAGAAACGTTGTTGTCATTCTGTTGCGTTGTTCATGCACTACTTGTAAATATTATAGGCCTATATCTAAATATTCCCCTCAATAAAAAGCCTAGCGCAAGTGTCGAAACATAAAGGATTTGGGGTATTTTTGTGACGGCCAAGGACACAGCAAGTGCAACCTTCAAAATTCTACACGATTCAAGGATGTGGGAATTCTGAAGCACACTTCACTTTGGAACAGTAGGCCCTATTTGGTGAGCTATGATGACATAGAACCCTTGAAAATTGGGCGTTACTCATGTTAGGTGGCACACTTCACTTCACATATGCTATGTGGCCAGAGGGATGCCATTGCAAACTTTTATATGATGCAAAAAAATAGGTGGCCCAGTGTAAATGATTACAAAGAACCAGTGTCTATGTGTCAGCACACATGCACAGAGAGTCACAGAGAACCAGCAAACTGTGTCTAGCTATTCGTGTTAGCACACATGTAGGCCTACAGACCGCGACGGCGAGAGCCTCATGCTTGTCCTGTTTGTGGTTGACCTTGTGCTTCTTTTCTGGCTGCACGCCTGCAACATTTGCCCACAGCCTAGAGAGTAAAGCTATAGTCTCTGCATATGCTATCAACCTAAACTCATAGACGTAGCATGATATTATTACCAAATGTGGCCTACAATAGGGATCCATGTGTATGATGTGGCCTACAATAGGTATCCATGTGGATTTGCATTATTGTGTGTCCTATGGTAGGTGCAAATTCAAGCTATTGAAATCAGCACTATTGCCAACCTCTTGAGGTGCAGGAACAACATGTGGCCTGAAAAAAACATAGGGTTACTCTCAAAAGGTGTGGAAGTAACACAGCATGTGTTACAGTGTTCTTCGGTTCTCAGTGACTAAACAAAGGCTCAACAAAGTCTCAGCGAAAAAGAAGAGAAAAAAACAAGAAAAAACATGCATGCATCGACTAGCCCACACACGTTTCCCCTGCACATGCTCATGCTCATGTGCCTGACCACTTGTTACTCAGAACTGAAATGTAGGCCTACTGCATGCACTACATCAGTGGTTTTCAAAGTGGGTGCTGGGGACCCTCAAGGGGTCACGAGAGAGCGCTAGGGGGCCGCGATGGCTTGGTAGGAAAATTATAGCAAAACCAATATAAACAATAACCCAAAATAAAGCAAACACTATTTTCATTAGTTAAGAACTGCATTATAATCTATGGCATAACCATTGCACTACATTACAACGCCTGAAACTTTAATCATTTTCACAGTGGTTGGAATGTGGTTCACAGACAGTTTAGCTTGGTGTAGAATCACCTGATGATGCATGATCCTTAAACATTGTTCACAGGCAACAAAGCAAAATGATACAGTATGCAGAAGGCATAGCAATAGAATATACTAACTTTTATTTTCACTATATAAGTCAAAGGACCTCAAAAGTATGTCCTCCTTTGAAGATGTACTGAAAATAGACTTAAACAAAAAATAAAAAATAGGCTACATATAACTGTAACACAGAAACACATTTTCACTGTAGTCTGTTTCTTGTTATATTCCAGTAATTATGTAATGGTATTATTTGATGTCAGTTGCATCTTGCCCATCAAGTCTTTTTTTGTTTTTCTTCAGTTTTCTTCCCCTTTCCCTTTGACTCCTCCTTACGCCCCCATCACAGTCATCTGAAGCACTACGGGTTTCACAGGAAGACACCTCTGTCTTTCACAAAGAGAAAGCAAAGCACTCACTACAGCCAGAATACAGCATGGATCTCATACACAAAATAATCCTTTACCTACTCATCGCAGGTAAGATCATTACAATCCTCAATCCTAAATTGAAAATGTGTATTATAAATGTACAATATGCTCTAGGTTTCATAAGCTTTAAAGATTCCGGTCAATACTGTAAGGTCATGGGTTATAATAGAGCAATTGTAAAGGAGATTTACATACTCAAACTCATTTTATAGTTTTTTTTCTCAAAACTTTCTGACACTGATCACTGCCCATCAGACACAGTCAGCTTGAATGGAAAGGGGTTTGAAGCTTTAAATACCCAAGGCGTCGCATTCAGGTTTCACCTACTGGATGTCTTCCTATGCTAAAAAAACCCCAAAACATCAACTGTTAATTGATGCTGCCATTGAATCCAATGCACGTGGTATAGTAATCTCTGTCTCTTTTCCATCTGAACACAGGAGCAGCTGTACACAGAAGTTATTCCCAAGACAATGTGGTGATATATCTGAAACCACCGTCTGTAAAGGTCCAATCCGGCTCCACCTTACCTCTATCCTGTGATTTCCATATCAATATTCCAGTCCATGCTTCCATGGTATACTGGATGTTTTCACAAAGTAATGTCACATCAAATGCATTGGTCCTAAAATCTGAGCGGACAAATGTAAAGAAGAAGTTTACTCTGACAGTTGAAAATGCGGTTGGGAATGACAGTGGATGGTACTTTTGTAAAGTCCTCATAGACAAACCCATTCTTATGAATTACTCTAGTAATCTGTGCCATGTCACCATCATAGGTAAGTGTTTACCTGCAGCTACTTCAAAATTCCACTGTAACACATTAATAAGTAATCAAAAATAACCCAAGTTCTACTCTAAATCTCAGTCAATCTCAAAGTGTATTCTGCATAAAACACAAATGGTGTTTGTACAAATTTACACAAAGCTGTTAGTTTGTTAATCAAATAAATTCAAGACGCAGACCGTTAACTTCTCTATATATATATATTGCAAGTAAGATGTTTCTTCCATAAAGCTCATTCTGTCACATAGGCTATTGTGCTGTTCTGATAATTTCATATTTATCCTTTCAATTAACCACCTTTATGGTTTTCACAAACAAGTTCAATATTTAATAAAAGCAAGTCTTAATGTTTTGACAAAAATGAGATTTCTAACATAATGAATTCTCTATTTCTATCCACAGAGCACAATAGCACAGCTCATTCTAACAACATCACAGGTAAATCCAAATAATTAACAGGAATGACAAGTACAAATGAAGAAAAAGCAGAGACTGCATAGTGACTGAAATTTCAAAACTTTGGAAAAATACTTTTTTGAAAAAATATCTAAATGATGCAAAAATGTTACACATGTTAAATATTAGCCACCATCAAACTATATCACTCATAATAGCTAACAACCAAGATATAGCCTATACAAGTGTGTGTAAGTGAAAAGCATATTAGGCCAACTATTTGCATTATGAGGGAGATGGAGAGCACTCTGAGTGACCATGTTGCTTCCTCACCCCATGTCCCTGCAATGATGATGGCTCCTACACCCACACTGTCTCCTGCACTTCTAGTGCCTGATGTGTGGATATGGGTAACCATAGCCTTGACAGTGGCTGGGATCTTTGGGCTCGTGCTGTTCTTCATACTGTGGAGACGAAACAGGCGCATTGAAAGAGGTAAGAGTAAGTGTTTTCATTTATTTAATGTATGTGTTAAAAATAGTGTTGGGCAGTGGATATAATGTAGGCCTATGTGTTAACAACAGTGCAAATTACTCAAAAACTGTAATGCATGACTGATTTCATGTTAGTGTCTTTTCCAAATAATCCCTTACACTACAATATTACTATATTTAAAATAAGGCATTACACTACTGTTGCATTACTTTCGCCAAAACAACTGTAAGCCTATGGATCTGGCAAATAATTACAGTAAATCAAGCTCATGAGTCATGACTGGCAGCATGCAGACTAAAAACTACCAGGTTCTTGAATAGATTCTTTCTGACCCACCACACTGAATACCTCTAAAATCCAGGTCATTGTAATGCATTGTAACTTTAGGTATTTAGCATTGTAACTAAGTAAATATTGTAGATTTTTCCCTGTAATGCCTTACATTACTGCATTACAGCAAAAATGCATTTAATTACTTTTCTAATGCATTACTGCCCAACACTGGTTAACAATTATGATAATAATAATCATAGTCATAATCAAACAAAGGCATTTGTGTACAAGTAAGGCGTCAGACGGTTTATGATGAGGTCAAGGGGGCATTGGAGGGTTATAATGAGGTCCAGGGGGCACTCATTCAAAAAAGGTTGAGAACCACTGTGATAGAGCATTGTGATTGAAGGGTGGATTTTGTTTCCTTTTGGATTGTCTCCAATGGGGCAGTACTAGGCAGGCAAAACTTTGTTGTGTGTCCAGGTGGGTTTGTCTAGTTTGTCTAGTGAGGGGCTGTGAGAGACTTGTTGAGGATGGAGAGGGAGGGCCCTGGGCTGATGGGTCTAGACTAGAGCATCTGACCTGCACTGCACTAAATATCTCACACTAGCTCAAAAAACTCTATTACATATTCCATAAATGGTGAATATTAAGGCAAGGCAAGAGCCCATGAGAGCAAGTGAGCTAATAGAGAAGGTCTGCCATAAGTTAGTTACATGTAATGAGTCATGGCATGCACTTATTGCCAATGCAATCTTAGAATTATACATCTGCGTTGTCAGAAAGTTGATGCAGAACGGGGCTGAAGACCCTTCCTCTATACATGGCACAGGGGCTAAGACACACGGTTTCAAACTAGCAGAAAAACACCACAATGCATGTACTGTATGTCTACTGTGTCTCTACACTAGCTCAAGAACATCCATAACACAAGGCAAGACACTAATGGAATAGAGGTTATGACATTTCACGTTTCTTCAGAGAGACCGGTGAGCAGGCAGACAGACAGAGAGCAGGGTTCCATCCAGGTCAGGTCTAGGGCCTTCCTCCCCCCTGTTGTGGTGTAGCGAGGAGAGGAGAGTGAGAGGCGAGGAGAGGAGAGTGAAACACAAAGGGGGGTGGCATGTGGTTACAGTACTCAGAGGCAGTCTCACGCTGCCGCTGCTGCTGCTGCTGCCCCACGTCATGAGCAGACAACGGCCTCCTGTGTGGTTTCTCAGCTCTCTGATGCTTATGCAAGCAGACAATGCAGGGACTTTGTGTACTTAGTGTACTTAGTATCAGTCTTAATTAGTTTGCCAGCTTCTCATTTTGGTCAAGTAGATCAGTGGTTCCCAACCTATGGGTCGGGACCCAACCTATGGGTCGCCAAAGATCCACAGTGGGTCGCAAAGCCCTCTTGATTTTAAGGGGTTTAATTGTACAACCATATATAGCCCATGTTGAATAAATGACAAAGCATTTAAACTAATATATGCATAGAAGCAACAAAATGTAAGTGATGCATTAAACAGTTATTCTATATTTGACTGAAGACAAATTGAGGAATAAAATAACTTTTCGCAGAATCATGTGACTCCCTCTCGTGTGGGCGCTCGCACGATTGGGTCACCAAAGCTTACAATGGTAAAAATATGGGTCCCTGAAGAAAAAGGTTGGGAACCACTAAAGTAGATGGATGTGCAGGACACCTGATTCTATCCCCTCCAGGGGCCTCATGTACAAATGCTAGTAATTCTGTATTTGCTTTCATAACTTACAGAGAACCCTGTGTATGAAAACACAAAGCCAAAGTTGCAGAGTTGGACGCCGAAACAGCCGTCTCCACAGCCTGGTACACAGAGCGAGCAGAGCAAAATCCTCACCCACAACAGGACTCTCAAACCACCTCCAGCCCATGACAGTAAATCCTAGGCATTTTATAGACTCTAGAAATGTACATATTTTTATATGTAATAGTTTTTTCATCATGGTCTGAATTGCTTCCAGGCAAACCATGCATACAGAAAATCTGACTTGTGAACTATGATCTTAATGAGACCAGAGCTAAGATAGCAGGACTAAGGGGATTCCTCTTGGAACTAGAGCTTGAAAAACTTAACCATCAATGGCAAAGGGATGTGTTAGTTGTACTCGTAAGCCGACAAGGAGGGACAAAGGGGTCAGTTGTCCCGGGCCCTTGAAGAGAGGGGGCCCAGCATCGGGTCCTCATCACATAGCATATATTGGGTGAGGGGGCCCTTTCAGATGACTTTATCCCGGGCCCAGCCAAAGCTGTCAGCGGCCCTGGTTGTACTTACAGTTTTTCTCGATTGCTTACACACAATTTTCGGAATCAGTTCTCGAATTCTCAAAACTCTACACACAAATCTCCAAACCTCACACACAGCGGGCAAAACTCTTCACTACCTCTGAAAAATGCATGTCCTGTCTCAAAACAATGTACTCTCTTCTAAAAAGGTCACTTTGTTTTCAAATGACACACACAAGCAGTCATTTTTATACCCTCTTATGTGAACCATTGAACACTAATATGCACAAGGTAAAACTCTATACTCAACTTGACACACAGTAGAAACTTATTTTCTTCAGTGTTCTACTTACTAAAGAGGGTATTTCTGTAGTAAAATACTGAAATATTGTTTTTAGACTTGGAGTACATGTGTGTGTTCAATGCGACAACCAGTGATTTCCTTCATGAAAATAGTGTGTAATCCAGATAATTTTGTGTAGTGGTTTGAAAAGAGTGTGTTTTAAAACTGAAATATGAGTGTAAAGAAGGAATTGTGTTTAGTGTTCAGTGACATTGGTTAGGGGAGTTGGGAAATGGGTGAGATGTTCCGAGAATTGTGTGTGAAGTACCAGAAATTGTGTGGAAGCAATCGAGAAAAACTGTAACACTGTGTAGTGTAATCTTAACATAAGTGCTATGCCAGTTGAAGTATAGACTATGGCAGGGCTATTTAATTAGAATTTCATTTGGGCAATATTTCAAAACCAAGAACTTAAAGGTCCACTGTGTAATGTTTTTAGCAGTTTATTTTGAGAACGTGTGCTTCCCATTCACAAATGTTACCTTTTTCATGATTACTCACCACCACCATCAAATTCTTAGTATTCAACATGACTGGTAAAATTGCTTTGTTCATACATGAAAAGGGGGATCTTCTCCATTGTTTGCAAAGCTTACTATACTTTGGTCTTACTAGCAAATATTAGTTCATTAGTAAATATTCATGAAAAGATCAAATTTGGCAGTAGCCAGCACAGTTTCAATGATCAGCATAGTTGCAATTCCTACTCTGGCCACCATCTTACACAGTGCACATATTTATCCATCACTAATGCTGTAATGACAGAAGTCTAAAATCAGTAGTGTATAGGCCATTTTTAAACATGTTCCTCTAACCTAAAACCTAACCACATTGAATGTACAGGGCATTCACAAGAAAGGCAGAAAGTGTCAAACCTGCAATGTGCACTGCTACAATTGGGTACCACGTCTGGGGGCCATATGTGGACTGGCGGATTGAATAGACCTGGACTATGGCTATATTCAGTGTTAATGAGAAGTGTTATCTGGGTTGGATTAGCATATTCATCTGTATATATGCACAACTGACAAGTGTTGTCTAGAAGGTTGTAACAGCCATAGTGGTGTTTTCACAGCTGTTTCTTTGCTGCATCTGCATTGCGGTGTTTGTCTTTGTTGATCTGTAGAGAACCGATTATATGGGAACGTGCATCCATCAACGCAACGAGACCACACACACGCCGTGGCCAACTCACGAGCGCGCTCACCAGCAGAGCGCTGGCCAGCCACTTACGAGAACGTGTCGGCTGCACACACAGCACGGAAACACCACAAGAAAACCAGACCAAAGGTCTAGAGCAGTGATTCTCAAACTGTGGGCCTGGGCCCTCTGGTGGGCCCTGAAGAAATTCCAAGTGGGCCTTGAAATCATTGTAAAAAAAAAAATCCAAACAATATTTCTGTGTTGCTGTTGACTACTGTACGTTTTCCAGTTGTACTGTTCACTGGGTCAGGCATGAAAACCAGACCAAAAGTCTAAAGACTCCTTCATATGAACAAACCTTTACACAATGTATTTATGAGAAGCTCTTATTGACTGCCAAGGCCATAAGGTGTGGTGTCTGTCTTGTACCCATAGACAGCAATCTTGGCATTAGGACTACCAAAGTCCATTTTTGTTTATGTAAGTGTTAATTTATTTTGTATTGTGATTAAGATGACCTTAGGGGTAGCTCCTGTTTTATTTCAAATATTCTCCGTCTGTTGTTTTCAATTTTTGTTGAGTTTCAGAGCTCGAACTTGTTCTCTGTGATTATATTTCATATTTTTATGAGTATTTTCATATTTTATTTTATTTTAAAATTACTGCACAGACCTACTGGGCCCAGGCCCAGGGGCCCAAGAGTCAAGGGGGCCCTGAAGCCCAAGCCTCTATATGCATTCTCATATTGCATTAAATTCCCACGTTTAACAACTGTCCATTCTCTCAGGTGACAACCCCCCAAACCCCTGGCCTAAAACCCTGACTGATTTTGTAAATTAGCAACAGACACTGAGGGGGGCCTTTCTTAGTCTGGCCCATGGGTCCCATGGAATCATAGGCTGAGAGATTGAATGAGTGAGTGCTTCTGTGTTATATGTTTTACTAGTGTCTATTCAAGACATTTATTAATGCGAAATAGACATTTAAAAAAAACATTAATTAAAAACTCCTGATAAGCAATGATATAAGTTTAAATAAATGTGTTTATCAAATGAATTGATTATTATTGCATGTTTTACTAATCATGTGTCAATGTAGAGGAAAATATCAACATAAATACTTCACAGTGTTACAATATGCAATAATAATATGCAATTCCCTATTTATTCTGCCTTGTTGGATTAGAATAAAACAATCCAGCAAACAAAAGTACACACACGATCACATTACCTCTTTGGCGGATGTAATGAATTACATTATGCACATACGTACAATGAAATTGAAAGAATCTCAGTCACTAGTTCCACCTGTTCCACTGAAAGGGATAAAGTTGGGCCTGTATTGTTAAGCATGGTAAAATGTACTTCATTTAAGTAGAAGTTATTTGAAGAACGTTGACATTTACCTATTATAAAGGCACTGATATTATTTGGTTGTTATTATTATATTGGTTGACTTGTGATTTTGACTTTGTGTTGATTTATATATGGTTGATGTCTTGTCTTTATGTTAATTATTATAAAATCCCACAGGTTGGGTTTCATCCTCGCCCCATGGCGTGGCGAAATGTCTGACCCTATCTAACCATTCAAAGGGCTTGCAAAGTCAAAAATATAGACACCCCGCCCACCCCCTACATCACACATATGCTGTACCTCAGAATTAATGTTAAAGTTCATAAATACCAGTCAGATAAAGAATCTTTGAAAAATACTTTATAAGAGGGCATAGGTGCTGGTCATATTATGTAGACCTTAATTGCTACACAATGTTGTTTATATTCTTCTGCAGAGTGTGCCTGTAAACACAGCACAGTACATTTGGAATTCCCTTTTCATTATTGGCATTCAGGCAAATACATTGTGCCATCATAACAGGTTGTTCTCAGAGATCTAGACTTCATTCTGGTACTTCCTTGACAAGCAAATGTCAAACTGTCACGATGTGAAATATATTCTATAGAAAAATTAGGCCTTTTAAATCTAATGTTCCTGTCAATCATGTCCTGTGGGTTCAGTTTGCAGGGCTCTGAAAGAAACCACAAGACACATTGTCATGTTAAAAGAATAATTTGTTCTGTAATTAATAATAATAATAATAATAATTCATTTTATTTAAAAGCGCCTTTCAAAAAACTCAAGGACACTGTACAGAGATAGGCAAAATAAAACAAGACAGATAAACAGATTGTAAACAAAAAAATAAATATATAGAAAATAAATGAAAAAATAAAATAAAATTTTTTTAAAAAAATACAGTTAAAGAATCATAACGAATAGGCTAATTGAAATAGATGAGTTTTAAGTCTTGATTTGAACAGGGGTAAAGACTCAATGTTGCGGATGTCAGGGGGAAGCGCATTCCACAGCTGAGGTGCAGAGCAACTGAAAGCTCTGTTCCCCATGGTGCTGAGACGGGCAGAAGGGACAGAGAGGAGAATGGAGGAAGAGGAACGGAGGGGGCGGGAGGGAATAGCAATATGAATAAGATTAGATAGATAAGGAGGGGCAAGATTGTGGATAGCCTTGAAGGTGTGGAGAAGTATTTTAAAGTGAATTCTAAATTTGATAGGGAGCCAGTGGAGATGTTGGAGTGCAGGGGTAATATGGTGACAGGAAGGGGTTTTAGTTATGATGCGGGCAGCTGAGTTCTGGACCAGTTGGAGCTTGTGGAGAGATTTTTGAGGGAGACCAAAGAGGAGAGAATTACAGTAATCAATGCGAGAGGTGACAAGACTGTGTATAAGGATGGAGGTAGAATGGGAGGTGAGAGAGGGGCGGAGACGGTTAATGTTGCGTAGGTGGAAATAAGCAGACCGTGTGATGTTGTTAATGTGGGAGAGGAAGGATAGAGAGCCATCAAGCATGACACCCAAACTCTTAACTTGAGGGGAGGGGGAGACAGGAGAGCTATCAATTGAGAAGGAGAAACTATTTGCTTTGGATAAGGTGGATTTGGTGCCTATAAGTAGGACTTCAGTTTTGTTCGAATTCAGTTTCAAAAAATTTGAGGTGAACCAGGATTTGATTTCAGAAAGACAGGTGGTGAGGGAGGAGGGAGGGAGAGGGTCAGAGGGTTTGCCAGATAAATAGAGCTGGGTGTCATCAGCATAGCAATGGAAATTAATATTGAATTTGCGGAAGATATTACCAAGGGGAAGGAGGTAGGTGATGAAGAGGAGGGGCCCCAGAACAGAACCTTGAGGCACACCAGAAGTGACAGGGGAGGGCTTGGATTTAAAAGACTTCATTTGAATAAATTGAGAACGGCCAGAGAGATAAGAATGGAACCAGTCAAGGGGTGTGTTACTTATGCCAATTGAGGAGAGTCTGTGGAGAAGGATGGAATGCGAGATGGTGTCAAAGGCTGCACTGAGGTCAAGGAGAATGACAATAGAGAGTAGGCCAGAGTCAGCAGCCATGAGCAGGTCATTAGTGATTTTAACTAGGGCTGTTTCTGTGCTATGTCGGGGGCGAAAACCAGACTGGAAGTGCTCATAGAGGGAGTTAAGAGTTAGATGGGAATGGAGTTGAGAAGCTACAATTTTTTCTAGAACGGAAGGTTGGAGATTGGGCGGAGGTAGTTGTAGTCAGAGGGATCAGAGCCAGGTTTTTTTAGTATAGGGGTAACAGCAGCAACTTTGAACAGAGAGGGTACAGTACCAGTGGAGAGTGAGGAGTGGATGATGGCAGAGATGAATGGGAGGAGAGAGGGGAGGCAGGATTTGACAAGGGTTGTGGGGAGGGGATCAAGCTGACAGGTGGAGGGCGTGGATTTGGAGATGAGGTCAGATATTTCAGAGGAGTCCGGGAGATGAAAACTAGAAAATAACTGGTGAAGGGGGAAGAGATCAGCGGGGGAGGGAAAAGAGGGGTTGCAGATAAGATGTTGGTGGATCTTATGGATTTTTTCATTAAAAAAGTGCAGTAATGAATTGCAAGTCTCAACTGAGTACATATGAGCAGGGAGAGAGTCAGGTGGTTTAAGGATGTTGTTAAGCACAGAGAACAGGGTTTTGGAGTTGCCTTCATTGGCATAGATTAGAGTGGAGTAGTAATCAGACTTAGTTTGAGAGATGCAGTCCTTGTATAGTGATATATGAGCTTGGTACATTTCTTTGTGAACAGTGAGACCAATTTTCTTGCACAGGCGCTCAAGTTGTCTGCCTTTGGATTTCATGGTCCGGAGTTGAGGGGTGTACCAGGGGGCAGTTTGAGAAAAGGTGACAGACCGAGTTTTAACAGGAGCAAAACAATTAAGGACATTGTGAAGACCATTGTTATACAGAGTGACTAGTTCATCAGGGGAGGAGAGATTATTAGGAATATTATATATATTAGAAAGATTATAATTAAACATTTAGTCTATGTAAGATATCCATAAAGTTCCTACCCTACACATCAATAATTTCAAAACATGATTCATACTAACAAAACACACCAATAGGGTGACAAAGTGTTATTACTTCAAAAATAAAGCAGATCCTATTTTAGCTTGATCCAGTTTAAACCCTGTTAATACAAAGGCTGTACTGTGGAACTGACATTTTGTCTCTGTCTTGTGTTGGGTGGAATGGTTGTTGATCCACAGAGAAAAACAAGGTAAACTAGCACCCCCTACTTGTCACACGTGCACATTACATTTTGTAGTATTCACAGTCATAGTCATATTCAACACGCCTCTAGAAAGTTTTTGGATCCTACCACTATGTAAGTACTGAGTTATCATTTGACATTTGGGTGTACTTACGTTTGCATGGACTGTTGTCATACCATCGCCCATAATGGCACAGCAGCATCTTGGTAGTTGTTCCATCATCAAACTTGTAGTGCTGAGGGCACTGGAACTCCACCGATGTACCATGTGGGTAGTAGGCCTGGGATTCTCCCACTACTTCCTTTAAACTCCCCGCTTGAAGGGGAGCACAGTAATCTCGAGACACTACACCAGAGAAATACAAACAAAGACCAGTCAAAAAGGCATACAGTATTACATTTTACAATTGTATGTATCAGTTTAATTCAGTAAAATTATATTTTTGCTCTCAACTCACACCGTTCCACCACCGGAACTTTGTAATAATCACTGAAAAAGTTTTACTACCATAGTACTACACCGCTATGACAGAGTGCATGGCCTTTAGCAATACATTACGACTTGGTCATTCCCATTCTGGTAACAGCTAATAACAGGGGCCAAAGGGGGTTAATGCATAAATACATAAAAACTGTATATTCTAACCAAGTGGTTCTTAACCTGGGGTGCAGGCACCCCCTGTGGTTGAGCCAGAGATGGCAGGTGTTCCGCTGAATTTAGTTTGTATTGTGACTATACTACCTGTAATTGTGACTAACTCTGGTTGCAAACAAATAAAAATGGGCGAAATTAAAACAACTTAAAACGTGCATTGGTCCCCATTTAAAGTCATTAAGGTATTGATTAACGTCTCCAGCTAGAATCATTGTAATGAATAACTTAAATCATTTTTAGTGCGTATATACTGTACGTGTAGAAGTTTGGGTTGGGGGTGTGCCACTTGTCTCAGACACAGGTAAGGGGGTGCTTAAAGAAAAAAAGGTTAACCACTATTGCAGATTTGTAAGTTTATCTTTTCTTAGGACAACATTAAAGAAATTGCACTTCGACACAATGATTAGTGACCTGTTAACATATATAACCGCTTAAATTTGTTGTTCACTCACAAAAAATCAAAATACAGCCATTAACGTTTTACAACATGTAACAAGTGAGCACATCCCAGGTTAGAGAGTATACTATATTCATACATTTTCAATGATGGAAAGACCCCAAGATTGGAATGGCCATTTCAAGACACTGGAAGCCCTACTTGTTATTTTGCACAAACTCCTTGTTGAATTTTGATCAGTGCAGTGCAATCACTGTCCTGCTGGACTCTCCAAACTCTGCTCAGCGTTAATACTAGAACATTCTTTTGAAAAATCTGCAGATATTTGAAAAAAATAGGGAGGCCCTCAACTTTAATATGTTTTTAGTGCATACACTAGCCATGCAGACCTATATCAGGATGTCCTTTACACCAGATGTCATAGAATTTAGTGTGCATTTATTTTTTTTACTATGCCCACCTCCAATTGTTACGGTCAAATAACTCTGATTTCCCAAAATGCTTTTAGCTTGTCCAGATATGCTTTTTGCACAAGTTATACAACATATTTCTGATGTATACACAGGAAAGAGTTTTTATGCAGCATCACCCATCCATTGAGCTTTTTTACTTCAAGAGTAACTTGGTCACATGCTGCAGTGTAACTTCCCATACTACAAAAGGTGATATGTTTGAGGCAAGGTATGGCAATTTACTCTACATCTCAAACCTGGCATTGGCAGTTTATGTTGTTGTATGAAGTTGGGGTTGAACTACTCTCGGGCTGAAGTCTCGAAACAGATTGGTCCAGCGAGTGAGGATCATTCATTGCAACGTGTTAAGGCGCACAACACATTTCAAATTCCAGTGAAATTAACGCACACATATTAATTCACAATCATGTGCAATTGTAGAGCTGGGCTGCGTTTCCCAAAAACTCTTAAGTAGTACTTAAGCCTAAGTAGTACTTAAAGGGACACTGTGTGAGATTTGTAGTTATTTCCAGAATTCATGCTGCCCATTCACTAATGTTACCTTTTTCATGAATACTCACCACCACCATCAAATTCTAAGTATTCATTATGACTAGAAAAATTGCACTTTTCATACATGAAAAGGGGGATCCTCTCCATGGTCCGCCATTTTGAATTTCCAAAAACAAAGAAGAATGTCCGCACACTGCTCCCGTGTTGCTTTTTTATTTTTTTCTCAAGTGAGCGCTTTCGAGCTAGTCGCTCTTCATCAGACTTGAATAGAGATAGACACATGTCATATTTAAAGGTAAAGTGAATCACATGTTACATCAATCAAGTTCCGATTGGATGGTAGGCCTACACCAGATACTAAGTGCTTCCCAAAGTGTACAGAAATATTTACAAATACATTATACATGAGGCATTATCAAATGTCCAAACATATTTACAAAATATATACAGAATATTTATATACACCTACAAGCATATACTTTTAAGTTTAAAAAATATCATTGTATGCTCATGAAGTCTAGGGTGTACAGAGAGATCTATCCAGAGTACCTGAGACCACATCAGGCCCTATGGCCATCATAAATTCAAATTCAAATATGACATGTGTGTCTATCTCAATTCAAGTCTGATGAAGAGCGACTAGCTCGAAAGCGCTCACTTGAGAAAAAAAATAAAAAGCAACACGGGAGCAGTGTGCGGACATTCTTCTTTGTTTTTACAGTATTCTGGCCTTTTGTCATGCACCTGCGTCTTGGATGTGCGCACCACTAACCTACTTAGTAAACTCTCATATAAATATCAAATTTGGCAATAGGCAGCCCAGTTTCAATGAGCAGCATAGTTGCAGTACCTTTTTTGACCATTTCCTGCACAGTGTCCCTTTAAGTATGAGTGGCCGCCTAAGCAATATATCAGAAATAAGTCTCACATCATCACTAAAAGTTTATAAATAAATTATTTTACCTCACACATGCACTTTAGCCAGCATTTTATTTGCATGTACCAGAACAAAACATTGTATGTAGGCCAATGCGACTATTTTATGCATTAACTTTTGGTGATATGATATATTGCCTAGGCCAGGGGTTCCCAAACTTTACCATGACAAGGCCCCCCATATACCAGTAGATTCTAACCAAGACCGCCCTGACATGGCCTTTCTGTGCACCCGTTTTCACAACTCAATGAATTTGGTGCATTCCTAAAGTAGGCTACTACAGAAAGCACAATACAAATATATGCTTAACATTGTAAAGAAGAAAATGATTCCACTGAAATTGTTTAGCTTATCATGGTCTATTTTGGCTACTCAAGTTATTCAATTTATTAAAATGTTCATGCTATATAATTATATTTTTCCTACCAACTTGCATGGCATACCCTTGTGGCCCCCCAGGGGTCCCCGCCCCCCACTTTGAAAACCACTGGCCTAGTCGGCCCCTCACACTTAAGTACTACTTAGGCTTAAGTACTACTTAATAGCTTTTGGGAAATGCAGCTGGTAATGCCCTGTCACTTCATACTTCGCACAGACTCTGCCAATTGTTGTTTTGTTGGTGGACACTGTAGTTGTTTGGTCATGTTAGTTATTAATAATAATTAAGATTCAAACTATGCATGAGGTTAATCATCAGTGCAAGCCAATTCAACAAATAGAAATACAATTTAACTGCGCAGTAATAAGCACACCTCCAGGATTTAAGTAAGAGAAGTTAAGAGGTGGCTGCACATGATTTGCAGTATTTAAAATATTATTGATTCATAGTTTATTAGCCTATGTTATTAACGCATGTAATGAAACAAGTTAAGACAGGCTACAGACTACAAACAGGCTACAGGCTACAAACTGTTGGATGGAAGGCTGCACATTTTCAAGCAAGTGAAATTTCAACAAATGGCGCCGTTATCATCGCTCACTGGTGTCTCTTTTCATCTCTCAGCATTCCAGTTTAATGATCATGCTGCAGAAATGATTGATAACCTCTCTCTGATTGGCTGAGGTTGCTCTGATACTAGAACGCGCAGGTATTCCGGTTTAGACAACTCGGGGTTGACAAACCAACATCGACATCATCGTTGTGGGGTTAACTCCAGTAAAGGTAGCCAGGGTTTGTCAACCCCGGTGGGTTAGATCTAAGTAGGTTGAATTACGTTAGTAGGCCTAGTACAGGCCCCTGTAGTGAGTGTGGTGTCATTCTTACCACCCTTTATCCATGCCTTTTCAACAACGTTTCAACAAACCACATATGTTGTATAAGCTGGTATGTAAATAAGATATATGTTTTAGAATGTGTGTACAAAAATACTTTCTGGCTTTTCCTAGTGCTTTCATTCAGGACATTTTGTATTTAGTTGATATGGCCAGCTCATTTCTCAACTGATATAATCAACTCATGAGTCATCATCGATATTAGTTCTTGACTGGTTTCATCTCTTTAATCATTGCATCCCAAACTCACCTATTAGCAATACAATGTTCTTCAATGTAATATACTGTAGTATATGAGCAGTGCTGAACATTTTGTAGTATCAAGCACTTACGTGGGCATTCCACTTCACCAATCCATTGGCCCCCCTCACACCTGATCTCCTTTACAGGTCCAGCAGTGTATTCATACTTGCAGATGTACCGCACAGTATTTCCGTTCCTGTACTCGTCCTGATGTGGGATTAAGGTCATGTGTGCTCCCTCTGGCCTATCACACGTCTCACGAGCTGCAGGAAAAACAATTATGACATCTAAATATGACGGAAACACTTTGTTCAACTCCTGGTGGTTCATTATGAGGCGACCTGTTCCCTCATATCCTCTTCTCCATCCCCATGTGTCTTTCCTCCTCTCCACCCCTCCTCATTCTCCTCTCCACCCCTTCTCATTCTCCTCTCCACCCCTCCTCATTCTCCTCTCCACCCTTTCCATTCCCCCATCCTGCTGTACCCCCTTCGTCCTCCCCTCTCTATTCCTCATTAGGGGTGTTCTATCCCTCTTCCTCATTCTCCACCCTCATGTGCACTCCTCCCTCCATAGCTCCTCTCCATCCTCCCATCCCATTCCCACCCTGCCTCCTATGCCCTTCCATGCCCCTATCCCCTCTCCCTCTTCTCATCCCCTTTACTGTCCTCCCACCCGCTCCCATAGTCCTGTCATCCCTTCTCTCTCCCTCCCTCTCTCCCCTCATTCACAAATATAAATTGCAAAATATAAATGATACTATCTCACACTTGGAAGTTTGGGAAAAAAACATGTCCCAGCTATAAAAGTGCTAATTCTGTTGGAAATCAATTATATTTTTATGAACAAAATAAATCCAGGTAAGGATCGAAGGGTCTGTTACACAAATGTACAGCTGTTTGAAATATTTAAGTGTATATTATTATCAGATATTTTTTTTAGGAAGGAGAGATATGTCACAATCGTAAATGTCCATAGAAATTAACGGTGAAGATTCGTAATGCAAATATGGCGTCTACCCGCACATCTCCCGCCTTTCTGGCAACAAGAACCAACTGCCTGATGAGCTGCTTTGCCATTGATCCAATCATCTAGCTGCATCGGCGCACACGAATTGTTGCACATGCTCAGTTGTGAGAAGTTGTCACTCTCGTGCCATTATGGAACTACTGCGTCTGCGCAGTGTCAAAAAGCTGTGAGAAAAGTAGCTTTAAAAGCTTTACTTTGACTCGGGTGACACAACCAAGTAGTCTAGATTGGTTAGTTTTTCACGGTGGTTTCAACCATATGGTTTTCACAACCGCTGGGTTCCCTCCCGTCCTATACTCAGCTTCCCCATTCATTTTTCCCATTGACTCTCAGATCTGGTCTCACTAATCGCAAAATAGCACCCCGAAGGCGTCAACAAGATGGCGGCGACTGTCCCGTCTCAAACTAAACCGTCTCTGTTATTATCATGGCAATAGACCTGCCCACACGCTGTAAAAACTGCTGTCCTTGGACATCATCATTTCAATTACCGGTAACTAAAAAAACCTACTGGAATTGAATAATATCACCATGTCGTGGAAGAACGTGTTGAAGTGGTACTACAGAACAGTGAGTTCAGAACAATATTTACTATTATTTCAGATTACTCAAAATGTGTCCCACATATTCGTCACCACTGTCGAATATTTTTTTTAAAGACAATGAATTCAGGTATGTACAATGGTCATTGTCATTAGCCTGGTTCTCACCAGAAGATGTGTGTGTGTAGCAGGCTTGTACGAAATTCCGAATTGAAAGAATTTCAATTCAAAGTAATGCCATAATACGAACACTAGGTGGTGGTGTTCTAGTACTTTCAATGGGTGGTGTAGAATACATTCAAAGAAATTCAAGGTAATGTCACCATCTAGTGTTCGTATTATGGCATTACTTTGAATTGAAATTCATTCAATTCGGAATTTCGTACAAGCCTGGTGTGTAGCTCCATGTGTGTGTTAGGCCTATATTAGATTCATGTTAATTAATATATACTTTTTGAGAAGAGAAGTATGAAGCACATACTGTATGTATTTTAACTTCAAATTGTGTGTCTGCAGTGTTGACAAAACCAAGTAAAATCATATTTTATGAAAAAAACATGGGCGCTTGACATTGGACAGCCAAGACCTACGTCTATGATAATATACCTCTATATTTTGGATTGGAACATCTTCTTCTTCCAAAACCTATGAATGAAAACTTACTTACGAATGCACTCTGGACTTTCAGTCCACTGCCCCAAGCGACATGTGACTGTGTCTGTGTCCTTCAATTGGTAGAAACGATCACATGCATATTTCACTTTCAATCCCTCTGTGTAAATCCTTTGATATGGTGGAATGGGTATTGCATTTTTAACTAGTGGTGGCGCTGTACACAAGTTATAGTCACCTGGATGAGGACAGAGAAATATTCAAACTTGATGGCATAGTGTCAGATTGATGGTCTTATTCTACGGTTTGTATGAACAGATAGAATAAAGTGTTCTTTTAGTAATTAACATCTTACATGAGATTTATGTGATTAAGATATTTGCATTATAGGCAGAATGCATGTAGTTTGCGTTTGTATGACAACATACGTAGGCAAAATGGCGTCTCCCATTCTCCATTCTCACACTGGATTTGCTGCGATTCTGATGTGTAACCAGTGTCACATTCAAACTGTACGATCTCCCCGTGTGGATACGTCTCCTTATGTGGTGGATAAGTCACATGATCAGCAGCAGCTGGGGCTGTACACGACTTGAGACCTGCAGAAACAAACAAGGAATACTCTGTCATCAAAGATCTGGAACTCCTATGCACAGCCAGGTTCCAGGTGCTGGTGAAGTGCAGTTATCAGTAATCCATAGTAAAAAAGAAGGATCACCGCACACAGGTGGACTTAGTTTTTGCTGTTTTTATTTAGGTGAACAACGCGTTTCGCATTGCGCTTCGTCAGGTTCACTTTGGGATACTCTGGGTCCATCTCATTATCTAACCCTCCGTCCTTGTCTTGATGCCTCACACCAACTCCGTGGAGAAAACATTTCAGTTTCCCCGCTGTCAGCCTAAGTTAGGCACAACAACTTTTGGGGAACTTTTCCCCATTCCATATCCCGAATGCAAATGAGAAAATTAGCTTTAAATTGTGATTTTGTGAGATATTGAATAAAACTTCTATTGTCAATCGATGTCTTGCCTCGCATCTCGAGGCCACAAGCACAAGAAGAGGACAGGAGGTTAGATATTGAAGTTAACGTACTCTGTGCAACTAACTGTGAGAGCCTTAAGTTGCATATGTCCAGATGTTAGTTTAATGTTTAGAAATAACTGTGGCCAGTATTTAACCATTATGGGCTCTGTTTTCATTGACAACACATACTAACTGTAACCTGCAGTGCCTGGACTAGAATAAATATAAGGCATGTATAGGGCTGTCATGGGTAAGTGGTTAGTGAATCAGACCTGTAGCCCAAAGGTTGCTGGTCACTCCCGACCCACTCCCGATGGAGACCTAGAGAGGCTTACAAACAATAGGACATGAATATGTCCCCGGTTCTTTGAGTGAGATGAGGGAGCCATCCCTATTAGAGATGCACCGGATCCTGATTTTTAGGATCCTGCCGGATACCGGATCCACTGCTTAAGATCTTTCCGGATCCGGAACCGGATACCGGATGCTACGAAAGGGTTGAAACATATAGCCAACTCGCACACATGGGCCCTTTTCATCAAGTTGGCGCAAACTACTTTTAAGACTCATTGGTTTACTGCCACACTGCCTTCAACGGCCGCTTCCAAAGGGCTTTCACTCCATGCAGCGATTGGGGTTGTGAAAGACTGACTGAAAAGCTAAGGCTACGTAAAAAGTAGAGATGCCCCAGATTCTGATTTTTAGGTAACTGCCGGATACCGGATCCACTGCTTAAGATCCTGCCGGATCCGGATAGTACTGTCTATGTCTATACTGTCTATGTCCTTACCTAGATTAGTCTATGTCTGCATGGGAGAGCAAGAAACGCAATTTCAAATTCTTTGTATGACCAGTGCATGTAAAGAAATTGACAATAAACTTGACTTGACTTGACTTGACTTGTCTAAAAAACCCTATTATCCTGCCGGATCCGGAACCGGATCTTGGATCCTGTACATCTCTAATCTCTATGGGGAGATGCTCATTGGCTGTCGACCTTGAATAAGACTATAAAATCACTCCTGATAGGCCTGGACGATTTTTCGATTTCGATTTTATTTGTGATGTAATTTTTTTCTATGATTTCAAATGAGACGTTCGATTAACCGACCCTAAAACCTGCTGGGCATTGCTGCCTGTCACACCTCCTCCGGTGCACATGGGTCAGCGAGAGAAATAAAGACTTGTAACACTTGTATCAATGACAGGCAAACAATACACATATTGAAATACACATTCATGGGGGCGCTAGTGAGCACCGAATGGAATAGACGTGTTTCTTAGGAGCTCCTCTCCAACATCTGAAATAATTTGGTCTATACTAAAAAACTGTCCGTTTTCTCAATAATTTGTGATTGCTGCCACTAATTCAAGAGTTGAGGATGGGGAAAACACATAAACCCAACGCGACAACAAGGCCAGAACGTGGAGGACAGCCAGGAAAGGGCTCTGAGCTCGCAGGAGCTAGCTTGGAGCTAGCTGAGCACGAGGCATCTCTAGACTCGGCTGATTCTTCAGACCCATCAAATATCCTCGTGGCCATTGCAAATATGAGCAAAAAAATGACTGATCGCTTTGACGTTTTAGAGATGTCCCTGCAGAGCCTTGGGAATCGTGTGACAGAAGTGGAAGATGCTACTTCCAGCCTGGACGCCCGGCTCACTCGCCTCGAGCAGACATGCACTGAACTGAAAGCAGAGAATGAGAAACTCCGCATTAAAGTCGTAGATCTGGAAGCGCGCTCAAGACGCCAGAACATTAGAATAGTTGGTCTGCCCGAGAAGGTGGAGAAAGGCCAACCGTGTGATTTTTTGACAGAGTTTTTGCCTAACCTGCTAGGGGCAAGCAATTTCCCTAAACCAATCGTAGTGGACCGTGCCCACCGTATCGGGAGCCTGCCCACTGACGAGAGTAAGAGAGAGGCCGCTCGACCCCGAGTGATGATTGCCCGGATTCACCACTTTCGAACAAAAGAAAAGATTATGCAGCTGGCGCGTCAACAGTTCCCACTCAGCTACGATGACAACGCGATTCACATCTTCAACGACTTGCCAGCGGAGGTGATAAAGAAAAGGCAAACATTTGATGACGTTAAAGAGAAGCTCATGGATGCTGGCGCGAGGGTTGGTTTTCGCTACCCAGCTCTGCTTCGGGTGACGGTGGATGGGAAGGAAACGGTGTGCGCGACTCTTCAGGAAGCAAGGGCACTCGCAAACACTTTGTCTGCATAACGTCCAGTGGAGTTAATCAATGCTTGGTATGTGATCCTAAGCGACTGTTTGGGTTTGGACATTTTTATGACCGAAATGTTTGATTTTGTTGTTAGTTGGAGAGGAACCTTTAGTTTAGAACTTTCTGGTCCGGCTGCCTCTCTATATGCTTGGAGGGATTAGATTCTCACTTTGTTTGGGAAAGTGGGAAGGGGGGTGGAGGGGTATTTTGTTGCGTTTTAAATGTTTTGTGTATTGTATTCTTTTTGTTTTGCTGGGTGAGCCATGTGTACAATTGTATTTTATTTTTGATGCACTCTAATACTTCCCCGCGAGGTGGCGGCATTACATTTGTCAGCTGGAATGTCCGCGGTTTGGGTCATGTCCTTAAACGTGCCAAAGTTTTTTCACATTTAAAATCAATAGCTGCAGATATTGTGTTCCTGCAGGAAACACACATTAGGCCCGCTGGAGCAAAGTTGCTGAGGTGCAGCTGGGTTAACCAGATATTTCAGTCTACTTTTTCTTAGTAATTCCAGGGAGTAGCCATTTTAATTCGTAAAAACAATACCATTCAGACATATTTCCACTTTGTGTGACCCAAATGGCAGATATATCCTGGTTACTGGTCATATAAACTCGTTTCATGTTACACTTTTGAATATATATGGGCCAAATTTTGATGACCCTGATTTTTTCTCTAAATTATTTAATTTGATTCCCAGTGTTGCTGATACACATCTTCTGGTAGGCGGGGACTTCAACACTGTGCCCGATTATTTTTTGGACAGGTCGGCCCAGACAAGTCAGCCCTCCTCAGCTGCATCTAAGGTTTTACAGAGTCTAGCTAACTCCACTAACTTAGTAGATATATGGAGGCTGCAACACCCCACTGGCAGGGACCAGGCGCGGAGTGGCCGTCGGGAGATCGGGGACTTGTCCCGGTGGGCCGCGGCCGTGAAACATAATAGCACGGCCGCCCTGCGATTTGAACCGGCCCTACAACTTTACTAATATCACTTACAAGTACTGATTTCCCACTTTCCCCTTCCTTCTATTGATTTCAGCTGACTAGCCAGTATTTATACCGTATACCAAATGGCAATACCTCACTGACGGTGTCAAACAGTAAATTGGCCACACCCCTTCTCTACTGATAATTTTCATACACCGTAGATCGTGGAAGTTTACAAGATCTTAGTAACACAGTTTCGTTTTCAGTATTTGAAGAACCTGTGATATGTATATTGGTTACCAAAGGATGGAAATATCAATAAATTATGATTTATTTTCCGATTTCCACACGACTGTTACAGTTTACAGTCTTTCCAGTCCAGATTCACTTCCTCTGTGGTTATTGACTTGGGTTACGAACAGACTCCACCAAGTGGTAAGGAAGAGAACTGCACCTAACAGAAGCAATGGGTTTTGTTTTGTTTTGTGACCTACCAGTATATCTCCTTATAGTCGAAATAATATTATTATCATACATATTTATATGTGGTACATTTAGGATGTAGCCTATGTCTGAAGAAATGGAACAAAATAATTACCACACAAGATTCTGATGTGACCAGTGCTGGGTGTGTAGGCTAAGCTGTGGATTAAAGTAGAGTGATTGCAAGAAACAAAGACATTTGCTGTGACGAAGACAGCGTTTTAAGGTAGGCCTACACCGTTTGGTTATACATTTTGTTGACTTATGGTTGTGATTTGAAGTAGCTAGGTTTGGCTTATTTGCTGCATGGTGGGTTTATTGCACAATGTAGACAGACTTT
The DNA here is from genome assembly GCF_034702125.1 of Engraulis encrasicolus. Taxonomy (NCBI): domain Eukaryota; kingdom Metazoa; phylum Chordata; class Actinopteri; order Clupeiformes; family Engraulidae; genus Engraulis; species Engraulis encrasicolus. Next base: position 19,802,781 of record NC_085862.1, on the reverse strand, counting down.
TTGTAAGCTATAGGCTACTATACTATATTTTGTAAGCCTACTCTTCTAAAAATCCCCACACTCAAAACTTTGTGCCCATGCTCATCCTGTCTTCCTTAAACGATATTTCAATTTCAAAGTGTCAAAATGACAGTGGAGTGCACATTTGCATGGAACAGTAGCGTGATGTAGCCTAACCTAGTAGGCCTATGAATGCTTTGGACTGTGATGGTGGCTCCAGTGGTGTAGTCTACTTTTTGAAGTGGGTATACTGTATATTTGAGCATTTTTTGATGTGTGCTGTGTATAGGCTACTGTATATATTTGTGCTATTGTAAATAATGGATAAATCAATTTTAAGTGGGTATACTGTAATCCCTGAAATTTTGAAATGGGTGCGTATACCTGCGTTTTACGTAGACTACACCACTGGCTGTGCATTTCATCAAGGTGTAGGCTACAATTCTCCACTTCAGGTTGATATTTTGACAACACTAATGTCCACATGTAGTACGACTGCAGATTTCGTGGCTTTTGTCTTTTTGGTTAGGAAACCATGTTGTTCTTAAACTTAAATTTGAATATAATAACATTTTATCTGATCAAGTTAAGGGCCAGTTGCTGAAACTGAAACAAAAATATTTTGAATTAGGAGACAAGCCCCAAAGACTTCTTGCCAGACAACTGAGGAGTTTGCAGGCCGACAGGGCTATATATCAAATCAGATCAAAAACTGGGGAGATAATAACCGACCCTAAGTGCATAAATGAGTCCTTTAAGGAATATTACAGAGAACTTTACAAATCGAAAGCCAAGGGGAACATCGCTGACTGGATGGCACGTTTAGACATTCCTAAATTGAGCAATGAAGACAGAGATGCAATAGATGCTGACATTACCATTCAGGAGGTTTTAATTGCTATTAAGTCATTTCCCAATGGTAAGAGCGCAGGTCCAGATGGGTATGGTATAGAGTTGTATAAGAAATATCCAGGTCAGTTTGCCCCCCTCTTGCTAAGAATGTTAAATCATTCATTTGAAGCTCAGAAATTCCCAAATTCTCTATATGAGGCCAATATCTCATTGCTATTAAAAGAAGGGAGGGATGAGATGGATCTCACTTCATTTCGTCCCATTGCATTGCTAAACACAGACGTGAAGATTTTTACTAAAATCTTAGCAAATAGGTTAAATAATTACATCACCACTATTATTCATGCGGATCAGACTGGATTTATCCCAGGCAGATTTTCTTTTTTTAATGTTAGAAGGCTAATGAACATACTGTATCACAAATATGAGAAGGGCCAGGAAGTAGCTGCACTATGTCTCGATGCCCAACGTGCGTTTGACCAAATTGAATATAAATACATGTGGAAAGTGCTAGAGCTTTTTGGATTTGGCAACAAGTTTATCTCATGGGTTGAAATACTGTACGCTCACCCCTCTTCTTGTATCCTGACTAATCAAGATAGGTCCACTCCTTTCTCACTACATAGAGGGACAAGACAGGGCTGCCCTCTGAGTCCCTTACTCTTTGCAATAGCAATTGAACCACTGGCTATCAGTATCAGGCAACACCCAGCTCTCAAACCAATACGCCTTGGGAATGTTGATCATCATCTTTCACTGTATGCAGATGATGTGGCCATTTTTATGTCCCATCCTGTGCAGTCTGTCCCTATTTTATTGGAACTTATCAAGTCCTTTGGTGAGATTTCTGGCTATACCAATTAATTGCAGAAAAGTGAATTCATGCCCTTAAATGAGGACCTGGATGCAAATTTTTCTGCATAATTTACCATTTAAAATCACGGAATAAATTCAAGTATCTTGGTGTTGTTTTAACCAAAAGACCCTAAATTGGTCTTTAAATTAAATTTTTCTTGCCAAACTAGATAAGATGAAGGAAGACATTGGTAGGTGGCGCAATCTCCCCATCTCCATGATAGGTCGTGTAAATGCCATTAAAATGGTCTCTCTGCCGCGGTTCTTATATCTCTTTCAAAGTCTTCCTGTTTTTCTCACAAAGGCCTTCTTTAAAACCATAGATTCTATCATTATTCCTTTTATTTGGAATTTTAAATCCACAGAATATCAAAACTCATTTACATAAAATCCAGAGAGAAGGGTGGGCTAGGTCTTCCTTGCTTTCTGCATTATTATTGGGCAGCTAATCTGAGAGCCTTGGTCTATTGGCAGTATGGTTATTCAGTGGAAGTCTCAGAAGAAACCCCTGCTTGGGTTGCAATTGAAAAAAGTAGTGTTACAAAATGGTTCTCTTCCAGCACTCCTCTTTTCAGCTCCTGGTCTCCCTGCAAACACAAAAGCTGCACAACAGAATGGTGCTGAACAGTGTGAAAATTTGGCAGCAAATCAGGAAGAACTGCAAACTGCCCAATACCATCATATATACTCCAGTTCATCTTAATCACGCTTCCTTCCATCTCTTTTCTGACAGGGTCTTTGATGACTGGAAGAAAAAAGGCATCGCCCACTTTGAAAGAGCTATATATTAATAAGCAATTTGCTAGTTTCTCCCAATTACAAGAAAAGTTTTCTATTCCTTCAACACATTTTTTTAGGTATTTACAAATTAGGAATTATGCCCGTCAGAATATATCTAACTTTGAGCAGCTTCCTGAAGAACATAGGTGTTGCACACTCTTGCTGGGCCGTCCTGACTCTAAACACTTGGTCTCAGTTTTTGTCAAAATATTTTTGGAAGAGTTTAATGTTGACACACAGTTTATCAAGGCGTCCTGGGAGGCAGAGCTGGGTCTACAAATCGATGATATTACTTGGGATGGGGGCCTCAGCAGGATCCAGGCATGTTCTGTTAATGCAAGACATCAGTTAATTCAATTTAAAGGTAATACATAGGCTTCATTATTCAAAAACCAAGTTGCATAGAATTTTTCCCTCCATCTCTCCCTTATGTGATCGATGTAAGTCTGCTGAAGGCTCTCTTTCTCATTTGTTTTGGACTTGCCCAAAGCTACATAATTTTTGGTGTGAAATTTTCAAATGGTTCTCTGATGTCTATGATACAGAATTTAAACCTGACCCTAGTATTGCACTTTTTGGTTACTCTCTCTTGCTACTGGACCAAAGCCTTTCTGTTGAAAACACGCTCATGTATGGCATGGTTATTGCTAAAAGATTGATATTGAGACTGTGGAAATCAGAAGCTGCTCCAACATTCAAGGATTGGCTGTCAGAACTGACAGGTGTACTACATCTGGAGAGACTCAGATATGACTTGTCAAACAGACTGAAAATATTTTACAGGATCTGGCAGCCCATCCTAGACCACATTACCCAGGAGGATAATGACTGCAGTCAAGAATGAGTGTACCGTTCACCTCTTTTATTTTCTTTGTGTGAATATATCAAAATCTGTGATGTACAACTACAACTCACCCAGCCCTGTTTGTGTTGTTTTTTGTTTTGTTTTGTTCTGTGTGTGTATATTGCTTTTTCCCTTTCTGTATTGTTTTGTTTTCTGCAAAAATATCTGAATAAATATATAATTTAAAAAAAAAAGAAATACACATTCATAATCTATAAGGCTGTAATGATATTGCATCGAACAGAGGGATCGCGGTGCACAGACCCACGAACCCCTATCGCGAACCTTCCTCGCTGAATCGCGATGCGCCCTTTCAAAGTTGTTACCCCTCAGTCTAGAAAACAGCAGGATACAGGCAAATGCTTGCATATGCGCTTAAAAAAGACAAGTAAAGGGGCGCACATGTGTGAGTAACACTTCCATTCACCCCTCTCTCTTGTAAAATGTTCCGTCCAACCAGCACGTGCATTTGTTGTTATCCATTGCCTGAGCAACCGCCGCGAGACGAAAAACTTGGGCAAACGTTGGAAGGTAAAGCACAGAAATGAACAACAGACCGAGAAGGATTTATCAAACGTGTTTTTTTGATTCATGCATGCACCAATGTATGTTGAGTGGAGATAGACGTTGAGCGGAGAGAGAGAGAAAGAGAGCGAGAGAGTGAGATGCTCCGCCTGCCCAAATTTGTAAACCAGCCTGAAATCGCTAGACGCTCTAATAAGGGAGTGTCTGAACCTGTGGACCCAACCCCTCTTCACCTGACAAAGGCTCACTCACTCAAAGACAATGAAGTTAATAATTTGAAGGAGCATATAGGTTTGAGAAGGGAACAGCTTTGAACAGTAGAGTAGGGCAACAGTAGAGTAGGACAACAGTAGAGTAGGACAACAGTATTTCATCAACCGCCTACTACTCGCCGTTCTGCCTTGACCTTCCATCTCAGGACATAAAACTGCTTTCACCCATCAGAGCTGCTTCAATCTCTGGAATCATATGACCAAAGTGACTCCCAGACGATGTCACACCTTTACATGTGAGCCTTTGTTATGTGATGAAGGCTGTAGTATACACATCCACCTTTCAGATTGAAAAACACTTAAATCTCACATCAGAGTAAGTCTGAAGAAGTCTTTGGATTGAGACAAAAGAGTTGAAGTTTGAGAAAAAAATCCACTTGGCTAAAGCTTAACTCTTCTGATAAAACCCAAATGAACAGTATTCCAGTGAGCTACTTGTGTGTGCATCACTGAGCATCAGTATGGTCTCATCAGTAATATTGTAAGTATCCAGACACATTCCATTTCCTTTACTATTGACGAAAGGCAGAAAGTGAAATTACATACCACAGAGTTGTTTAGGATTCCAGCCATCAATTTTACATGTCGCTTTCTCTGCAGTTCTCCTGTACTGTACTCTGGGCCAATAGGACAGTGGACAAGTATAGTCTAGAGTCTCATCAATTTTATGTGTATATAAATTTGTATCCGTTCGGAGCCCTCTTCAAAGTCAGTGTTGCACGACTGTCATGGTCTCGAGTCGTGCAAAAGATTTCTGCATAGAAATACATTGAGTTACTCTTTCAACTTACTCTATGTTACAGAATGAAATGAGTGATGTGCACCCCTAAAGATAAACTGCTTTGTATTTCTCTAAGCTAATGACATACCCTCACAGCCAGGCGTCCTCCTATTCGGCCACTATCCATCCTCTCCACAGAGAAATTAATCTCTCTCCTTTTTAGTAATTGTCCGATATCCTTTATCGCAAACAATCTTCACCTCTTCTCCAGGTCGGAAAATATTTTTGCCCTCAGGTATGATCTTTGTGTTAGGCGAATGTGAGAGCTTGCAGCCCATCTCTGCAAACAAAACTAGAATGGGCACTCGGTAGAGCGCAAACCTTCGCCTACGCCACTTTTTTTTTTTTTTGGCCATCTTCAGAGTGTGGGGCGTTACATTCTCCATATTTTGGTGTTAGTTTCATTTAAATCGGTTAGTTTCATTTAAATATTTGGCCCAGTCTTGACCTCTTATTCAATTCCGCATGCACACGTTGTTCTGGCATATAGTGCTTGGCAAAGAAAAACGTTTTTGACCTTTTCATGACCTTGACCTTGACCTTTGACCCAATCACTCCCAAAAAGTAATCGATTGTTCCTTGGGTCATGACCAATCATCCCAGTAAATTTCATAAAAATCGGCTGAATTAACATTTTTAACCTTTTCGTGACCTTTGACCTTTGACCCAATCACTCCCAAAAAGTAATCGATTGTTCCTTGGGTCATGACCAATCATCCCAGTAAATTTCATATAAATCGGCTCAATGTACGTTTTTGACCTTCGTGACCTTGACCTTTGACCTTTGATCCAATCACTCCCAAAAACTAATCGATTGTTCCTTGGGTCATGACCAATCATCCCACCAAAGTTCAGAAAAAACGGCTCAGTTCTGTCTGAGTTATGCGAAGTACAAACAAACAAACAAACAAACATATTAAAAAAAAAAAATAAATAAATAAATAAATAAATAAATAAATAAATACACAGCGGTCAAAACATAACCTTCGCCGACTTTGTCTTGGCGAAGGTAATTATGTCATGGTAATAGGCCTGTATTAGGCCTACATTAGTCCTACATTAGGCTATATAAAGCAGACACTTTTATCCAAGGTGACCCACATCTCGATCTCTACAGGGCACTGTACCATGGTATGGAGGTGCAATGCCGTTTATTGGGAAATGTATTGTAATTTATGATAAGGAGTAGACAAATTTGCATGTTTCTAAATAAATGTTCAACTGTAAAAATGTTTTAGATATTTTGACTACAATTAGCCTATCTAAGGGCCTTTCCCATTACTAATCTCTACCCCTACCCGTACGCCTTCCTCTTGCCCCTCGTGCTTTCAAACGAAGCCACAAGGTGTAGGGCTTGAAACGCAACTCCTATGGATTGAGATATCCCTTCAACAATCACGGAAAAACACTCAGAGCTGTCACGTTAATAACGTTTTTTGTCACATGCGTATCACAGAGAAAAGGGCCATCACACATTAGGACAATGTTAAACTTAGTACAATGGAATAATTATTACCACTTTAAAGCCCTTAATTACGTCGAAAATACTTAAACTTGTGTGCTGTTGTGCATGCCGTGGCCCTCCGTCGACGGAGTGTGGTGTCGGAAACCCTTCGTCGGAAGGGGGTCAGCCCTATGTTCCCACGGCCCATTGGTCCCACATTGCTAAGACTTTTGTGTTTTTTCAAAATTAGGCCCAATGGTCCCACAGCCCATTGGTCCCACATCACTAAGACTTTTTAATTTATTTTTAGGTCCGTTGGTCCCACAGCCCATTGGTCCCACAGTCCATTGTATGTATCCAGACATGTCGTTTGGTTTTCTATTGAGAGCAAATAGAACGTTAAGTGTACCACAGAGTTGTTTAGGAATACAGCCATCAATTTTACATGTAGCGCTCTGTAGTTGTATTTTACACTGGGCCAATATTGACAAGGCACATAAAAAGGATGAAAGACAGATCCACAGCTTGCATTTTGAAAAGCAAATCATCAAATGAACTATGATATAACTGACCTCCCTGTGATGTGACTTCAGAGTTAATGATTCAGTATTATGCAAATTGAAGGTGGGGAACAGGGCCACTGACAGCTTTGGCTGGGCCCAGGACAAAGTCATCTGACAGGGCCCCCCTACCCAATACAATAAATGTAATGAGAAACCAATTCTGGAGGCCTCCTCTCCCTGGCCCAGGACAACGGATCCCTTTACCACAAGGTAAAAACACTGAACGGCATTTGCACAAATCTGGCACCAATATTAAGTGAGGCAGACTAAGAAAGTCTGAATTAGGTGGGCAATACAGTACAACAGCTTCTCATGTATACTACTATTCTAATTAACTCACTATTCTAATTCTGTACTACTTTACTACAACACAATGGAATTAGTTGTATGCAGTGAGACTAACTGGTTGTTTGTAATAATACAACTCTGTAGGATTACAATCTGTGTAATCTGCACCATCAGGTGGTTGCGGCGAATCAAATGGAATGGAACAGATATGTTGTTGATTTGATTGGGCCGCACTGGCGAATTCGCTCATTTGCATATTACATTTGGTTTAATAATTTGGCTTCGCTTCGCTCTTCTCTTCGCTTGCCTTCGCCTCTCTCATAGGAGTGAATGGTGAAGTTCGCTTCACTTGGCCAAATTCGTGTCTACGTGTCCCTACCGTCAGCCCGGTCATGTTTAGGCCCTACCGGCAATCTGGAAGGGTCAGCTTTACAAATAGAGGCTTCCCGACATTGTTGACTTTTCTGTTTCCACACACACTGTTAATGATTGGCTGCAGATCAACAGCATTTCCGTCCTCACACCAGTCCAGCTGAGGAGATGGATAGTATTGTGCATGACGTTGACAGACAGACACACATGGAAATACACACAGAAGAGAGAAAAAAACTGAGACTGCACTGTTACTTATGTTGTCTGCATTAAACTAGTTTCTGAAACAATATATTCAGCCTTGGACTATGGTTAGGGGTGCTGTCGTGAGACCAGAGGGTTACAGGTTCAAATCCTCCGTTTCTCATACGTTCTTTCCCCTCAGAGGTTCTGGATGGTTGTGGCTGAACAAGGCCTCATCAAATGATGCCACTGCTTATGTGCACAACATGTGCCCCCTGTACTATCGACCACTGTAGACAACAAACTGTTACGAAATGAAGCATAGGTTTTGATAAGTATAGGTTGAAAACACAATTTATTTAACGTCAAATATTTACAGAAGGATTTTTGAAAAAGCAGAGCAAAGGATAAAAAGATGAAAGATAGAAAAGATGAAATCAGGAATTTAAAAAACGGGGGCACACCTCACAAATGTATTCAGAACATCTCACCGCTTTATACATTAAACACCAGCAACCATCTGGATGGGCGAGCCCATCACCCAATCAGGGATTAATCGACCATCAGAAGCACACCACCACACACACACATCAGGCTTATACAAAATTCTGAATTGAATTGAGAATGATCCCAAAATTCAAATGAATTTTTGAAAATTGAATTTAAATAGCCTATGTATTGAAATGTGTGTTTAACCGGATCCCACCGCACTCTCGATTAAAAGATGCCAAACATAAACAAAAACTGTGTAAAATTGAAAGAAACATGTCTGCACACTTAAATCCCCTTTGTTCTTTTTAATGATAGGCCAAGCTTTCGGTCTACTGACCTTCCTCAGGGCTCAGTTGTAACTGCAGGAGCAGGTTGGCACGAGGCTCTGTAGCGTCTTCTGTAACCGGCATGCTGGGAATTGTAGTTAAGCTATCACCGTAACCCGCAGTCAGTCAGTTTATTTAAAAAAAACTTCACAGGGTCATATCTAGCGTTAATCTCGCAATAAAAAAAATTAAAGGGGTTGGGTTAACGCGATAATTTTGACAGCACTGCTGCACTATTTTTCCACATACTGTTGTTTCTTCATCTATTTTGTATAGTGCACAAGAACCACCTGCAGTAAATCAAAGCCATAAAATACTGCAGCCACCCCCATGTTTCAAAGTCATCATAGCTTATAATACCAATACGAACTTAAAGATATCCTCTCAGCATAATTTAATTAATATTTCTGTGTTCCCCATTGTTATTGAATGTGTTATGCTTTGGTCCTGTTTTAAAAAACTTTCTGGTTGCTTTGTTTCAAGCCGTTTTTGCAAGCTAGCAAGGTGGCTTGTGGAGAAACGAGAGGGTCTTCCGGGTTTCTCGTGGAAATCCGTCTCTGATTGGCTCACTCCTCCTGCTCTCAGAGATTGTAATGGGGAAAAAGACTCACCACTTCTCTGAGTGGTACTAGCTAAGCTAAGCTAGGTTTCGGCCACCAGGCGTTGCTTGTTTTGAAAACAAGCATAAAAATATTACTCAACATGTTTTTAGAAAAATGGGTCGACATAAACCTTTGTGGGCAACGCCTTCTTTCGATGTGACACAACACAGAAAGGCTTTCGTTTCTCTGCAGTTTGTCAATTGGGAACACCAGGAAACACAGCCAGACGAGGTGACACACCGCTATGAAAGTCTTGCATGTGAGTTTAACTTGTGGTGACCGTCCGATTTTCAAAAGGAGTGAGTAAAACTGTGTTTTATCGGAAGTTGGCCTTTAAATAGATGGCATCATGAAGACAAATCCGTGTGTGGAAAAATATTGAATCTCAAACCATCTGCCAAGAAGTTGGAGGTTGTCAGCAAATGGGTTTTATAAGAGGACACCAAAGGTTCAGAATATGAACTAAGTAAATAAAGTATTTAATTTTCTGGTGTTTTCAGCAAAATACCTATGTCTTTAGCAAAACATAATGTACAATAATGTGTAGTGTTCGACAAAACCAATTGATAAAAAGTGAATTACAGTAATTTATAACAGTCCCTTAATTATTTTCACAGTTTACGTCATGTGCAACAGGCTTGTACGAAATTCCGAATTGAAAGAATTTCAATTCAAAGTAATGCCTTAATACGAACACTAGGTGGTGGTGTTCTATGTACTTTCAATGGGTGGTGTAGAATAAATTCAAAGAAATTCAAGGTAATGACACCACCTAGTGTTCGTATTATGGCATTACTTTGAATTGAAAATCATTCAATTCGGAATTTCGTACAAGCCTGATGTGCAAGCCCACTTAAGCATGTTCTGCTGAAACGCAGCCTACAGTAGTTGACCATTCATTTTAAGACAAAGAAAACCACACCAGGCATCTGTTTAAGAGTTGACACATTTTATTAACGTCATTCGTTTTCTTACTCAAGGCACCATGTAGTTGACAGTGAGTTAGTGGATGATGCGGCCTACAGCAGCCCCCTGGGAGCAGTGTGTGCGTGTTGACCCCACATGTACACGACGTAAAACTTCAAATGGATTCACAGACATGCAGCTGCGGTGGAGGACGATCTTGCTGAGGTTTCTAAATTTGGTAAGCGGTTAGTGGGCTGTGTGAGTGTGTGTATGGTGGAGTTACCCTTCGCTCACATGGAGCACCGTCCGCGGACGGCTCACAGTGGTCGCATCTTGACAAAATGTGGGCTGTGTTTATGCGTGTTGTATGCATACACATATCCTAATAGGCTGACGGATCCGTTGCAGCCTGAAAAGTTTAACTTTTTCGGTGGAGCCGACGGAACTGATGGTTTCCACAGTGCATTCCATTCGAAGTCTGTGAGATCAGTCAACGGACGGTGCTCATGTGAATGAATGGTAAGTCGCGGCACTGCAGCCATTAGTATCAGTGCTAGTGCAGAGCTAGTAACATCAGTGTCCATGCTAATGCTGCCATTAGCATTGATGCTAGTGCAGCTGTTAGCATTGGAGTTAGTGCTGCTATCAGCATAAATGCTAGTGGTGCTGTTAGCATCAATCCTAATGCAGCCTGTAAGTACACCATTATTTTTCTGCACTATCCTATCTGCACATGCGCACCACGCAAGGCTGCACTATCCGCTCTGCACATGTGCAACACGATTCGTGGAGCATTGCCGCCCTTCTGTTCGCTAAAAAATATCTTTAAGTGTTGTTTCGATAAAAGCCCGTCTGTAACCTTGTTTTATTCGAGTACGCTATATGACATTTTTCGTGATTTATTGATACAGCACGTAGGCTAATGTTATAAATGTATTATGTGGGAAATACTTGTAATATTATAATGGTAGTGTAAGGAAAATACCTAGTCATTGTCTTGGGTTTAATTAAGTTAAAGATTAACGGGAGACTGACGTGGGCGTCTGTCAAAGATAGCCGAGTCCTATTGATAACAAATGAAGTGTGTTTTGTCAGCGTCTTGACAAATAGGCTACAATTCACAATAGAGATGGAATTAAACTTTCTGGGTCCTTACAGATCAGCTTTTTAACGAAACGAAGGGCGACAATGCTCCACGAATCGTGCTGCACATTCGCAGAGCGGATAGTGCAGCCTTGTGTGGTGCGCATGTGCAGATAGGATAGTGCAGAAAAATAATGGTGTACTTACACAGCCATTAACATCAGTGCTAGTGTTGCTATTAGCTCATTTTATTGTTATCCAGCCATGTGCACATGCAGATGTGGCTGGCAGAGAATACATATGCAGTGCGCTAGCCTACAGACCTCAGGCCCAATAGGAAATATTCACTTGTTCACAATGCAGTTCATAGAGAGCAAAATAAGTCAACAAGTTTCAGTAGTTACATGACAATTAGATATTCAGTGCACATGATGCAACTCACGTCCTACGTGGGACGCAGAGATCAGCCGCTAGATATACAGTGCAGAACACGCAGATGAGATCTCATCCCCCCGTGTTACACAGCAACAAACACTACCTAGCGTTTTAATCCATCCATGTTTTGCTTGTTTATTCAACAGTTAGTTTTTAAAAACGTATTTGAAGAGTTTATGGTTGTACGCACGGTCACTCACTTGTACACTACACACACGCAAACACACACACGCGCACCCACACATGCACACACACACACACACACTTGCATAATCCTACAATCAGGTCTTTTTTACGTCCCTGTAATGTGCAACCTCACACATGATTTTCTGCACTGAGGACAGGGAGATTTTTTTTTGGACAGTTTCAGTCTTTGTGCTTCTCCAGACCTCTGACCCTTGATTGTTCACTGTGAACCTCACACAGACATTGTCACATTCCGTACGATACACACCCCATCGTGATCCGGTGGGATTCTCCATCTTGACTCACTCCCTGTGTTCCAGTCTCTTGATTCCTCAGAACATCACACACACACACGCACGCGCACACACCAGTAGCTTCAGTCCACGTGTGCCTCAGGACTTGTGTGTCCAGAGGGTGACGGTGCGGTCGGCTGACGATGACAGGAAGGCCAGGTCCTGTGGATGCCACCGGCACTGGATCACCTTGTCCGCATGCTCACCTGCCACCGTCACCGGCAGGGGCTTGGTCAGGTCACCTGGAGGGGGAGGAAGACAGTAAGACATGGGGCATGTAATGACAGTTATGGTTGGGGTAGGTTGAGGGTGGCAGGCTCAAAGCCCACCCTTCCCACTCCCCCTACACCTCCATTCATGGCTTAAAGTCCCTTGAGCAAGGCACCTAAACCCCAGCATTGCTCCAGGGACTGTAACTAATACCGTGTAAGTAACTAAGTCACTTTGGATAAAAGTGCCAGTGAAGTGTAATGTCATGTAATGTAACAGTAGGACAGGAAGTGGTTAACACGTCCTTCCACAATGAGAACACAGGAGTGGCAGCCGTCTGCATAGCTGTCCTCATAATAAGCACAGAATCCATTTGAGTCAGTGTACTTGTATAAAAACAAGACAATCCGCACACTTCAGGTCTATTTCTGTGCAAAGAAGCTTTACTTGACTTGCAAGCTTCCTTAGAGTCCTTAGACCTTCATCAGGCAGAGACTAACGTCTAAGGACCGAAAGCTTGCAAGTCAAGTAAAGCTTCTTTGCACAAAAATAGACCTGAAGTGTACGGATTGTCTTCTTTTTATACAGATTTTTTTAACTGAATCCTGCACCTTCTAAACAGATGAGCGGTGGCCTATCACAACATAAGTCAGTGTACTTGTATCATCAGACAGCTCACAATTACACGCGTGCTTGTTCAGGAAGTAAAGAGGAAGTGCAAGGGAAGGAAGACAGGAAGTGAGCTCATGTGATGTCACCTCACCCTGCAGGTCGGTGATCATGACTTTGGTGTCGTAGGAGCCGGTGAGGAGGTAGTGCGCCCCCGGCGAGAAGCGCACCGAGCGCACGTCGCTGCCGTGGGGGCGATAGCTCTGCACCGTGCGCCCTCCCCGGATGTCATACAGCATGCAGCTGCTGTCCTCTTGGCCCGTCGCCAGGAGACGACCACTAGGGTCCACCGCCACCGACGCCACCGCACTGCCTGATGGGTAGAGACAGAGAGGGGGATTCCATTATGGCCTCCAGTGGCATTTGGATTTGCTTGCTGATGACAGTTAGCAGTGAAAACAGCTAATTCTGATATTTCAGCAAGATAGGTAAGAGGCTAAAGTGATGATCATGTGTGATTCTCTTTTTCAGAAGGTGTAACGCTTAATGGACCCCAAAAACATGGCAGCTGAATTACAGTGACAGAACCACACAAAAATGTACAGGCACACCCACATGCAAATACCGACAATACACACACACACACAATATACCATGCAATGTTGTTCCCACTACTCGCGCACACACACCAAGACCCACACACACACTATACCATACACACAGATCTGGAATATACCTGAGCCATGCAGTGTTGTTCCCACCACGCGTACACAGCTGGGTGTACGGAGGTCCCAGAAGCGAACCGTCTTATCCTGAGATCCAGAAGCAATCAGCCACCCGCCCCACGCATACAGAGACAGGATATGGCCTGGACACACACACACACACACACACACACACACACACACACACACACACACACACACACACACACACACACACACACACACACACACACACACACACACACACATACAGTTACTCACAATGTCACAACATCCCTTGGCAAAACCATTCCATTACCACCATTTCATTCAGAAAAATGTAATTCGCCCTTCATAATAATAATGATAATAATAATAATAATAAAAATAATACAAATAATCTACCTCACCCCCCTCACCTGTGAAAGCCTTACACCCGTGTGTCCTCATATGCCCCCCTGTGTTGGTGGTCTGGCATTAGACCTTATCCCCTCACCTGTGTCAATGTCAAATGAGGCCTTATCCTCCCACCTGGGTGCCCATTCAGTGCCTGAAGGCCTCACCTGTGTGTCCACTGACCGTGTGCAATCTCAATCTCCCCACCTATGTGTCCACTGAGCGTGTGCAATGCAATCCCTGTAGATCCAGTCGGCACCTCTGGCCCGCCCATGAAACTGCTTGTTTTCCCCTCTGTTTGCTCCGCCCGCTGGTCGAGCAGCGCCAAGCTCTGCCAGTCATTAGACATAGAAGAACAGTTTGAATAGCCACTAGATATAGCGTTTGGAACATGCGAACAGCAAAACAAGCAGTTTCATGGGCAAGTCCAGAGGTGCCGATAGGATCCATCTCCCCACCGGTGTGGCCGGTGTGTGTAGTCCCTATTCCATTTGTGTATTTATGTGAGCTGCTAGACACCTTCATTTCCTTCAGGATTAATAAAAAATACCCTACTCTACCATTGAATACATGTAGACCACACCTGTGTGCCCACTGAGCGTGTGTAGACCTCACCTGTGTGCCCACTGAGCGCATGTAGACCTCACCTGTGTGCCCACTGAGTGCATGTAGACCTCACCTGTGTGCCCACTGAGTGCATGTAGACCTCACCTGTGTGCCCACTGAGCGCGTGTAGACCTCACCTGTGTGCCCACTGAGCGCGTGTAGACCTCACCTGTGTGCCCACTGAGCGCGTGTAGACCTCACCTGTGTGCCCACTGAGCGCGTGTAGACCTCACCTGTGTGCCCACTGAGCGCGTGTAGACCTCACCTGTGTGCCCACTGAGTGCGTGTAGCCCCTGTCCCCTCTGGCAGTCGGTGGTGTAGATGTTGCAGTCTCCAGCGCCCGCACTGATGAGGATGGCCCCCCCGCTCTCCGGTCCCTCCATAAAGGTTACGTCGCGGATGGTGCCGTCATGCATGCTGAACTCCAGGTCAGGCCCTGGGGGGCATTGGAGGAGTTTGATTTCGTTCCATTTGATTTGATTCATTCAACCAATTCAATTTAAGTCAAATCACTACTGCATGCATTACACAGAAGTAAAAACTGAACAGGGAGGCTTTATAGTTTTTCATTGGCGAGTACCATGTGGCTGACAAAAAACGAGTAACGTCATTGTTCAGTTGGCTTTACCAGATGCGTTGCATGTGTCAGTAAGGTGCAGTAAGGGGCATCTATTGAAGGCCTTACCTAATGCATTGCAGGCATCAGTAAAGTGCATTAGGGTGACTAGGGTGATCAGTAAGATGTCGTAAGGTGCAGTTTGGGAAGCTGTTACCTGATGCGTTGCAGTGTCAGTAAGGGGCAATAAGGTCCTGTTTGAAAAGCCCTTACCTGATGCGTTGCAGGTGTCTGCGTTGAAGGGCAGCACCTTGACGTATTTGTCATTGGAGCCGGTGGCCAGCAGCTGACCACAGGGACTCCAGGCAATGCAGTATATAGATCCCTTGTGGTGCTTTATCCTCTTGAAACACACCTCCGGCTCTGGCACTGTAGATGGGGACCTGTAGAGGAGACAGACAGGGCAGTGGGCACTATGTAATACAACACACAGTGTAGACCTTGTGGTGCTGCTTAATACTCTTCAAACACCCCTCCAGCTCTGGCACTGTAGATGGGGACCTGAGTAGACAGACAGGGCACTATGTAATACAACACACATTATACAGAGACCTTATGGTGCTTTTTTTTAATTAAACACACATTCGGATCCTGCACCGTCACTGGAGACCTGTAGAGGAGATGGACAGGGGACTATGTAATATAACATTTTTAAAAATGTCTTTATTTTCCTAGGTTAGTCACGCCGAGGCTATTGCATCTTTTCCAAGTTACCCCCAACATGCAGTATAGACCTTATGGTGCTCAGTCCTCTTGAAACACACACCTCTGGATCCTGTACTATAGCCGTGGACCTGAGAAAAGACGGGATTACTTATGTCTCATTCCAGATCAGCAAAATGAGGTGGGACATGGGACCGCTAAGATCAAATATACAACCAGATCCCACCTCAATGCATTCCAGACATTTGAAGTGGGAGTTCTACACCCATAGCAACTGTTGCGGTTTCACCTACTTAAGAGAGGTGTTGTAAGTGGTGTAAGAGAGGCCAAATAACGATTATTGTACTGTCCCGTGACATTCATATTGACTCAGTTTCACGCCACAACATGAGTAGGTGTTAAATTGAAACTGAGGTGTATTAAACAACTGCACACGAGTCAAATAGTGTTTTGCATATTCATTGATGCTCCATGGGTGCAACCCTTGTGCAGGTTTGGGTACGCAAACAACCAAGCACCTTCCCCTGTGCAGGTTTGGGTACACAAACAAACAAGCTAAAATGTGCAGTGCACACATAAACATAGTCACAGATTGTTTTTTTTCACGCACCTTCCCTTAGGCAGGTCTGGGTACATACACACGCGCAGTGTCTTGGAGTTGGAGCCGACTGCGTACAGCTGTCCTGAGGGGTGGAAGGCCACCGCCCGCACCGCCTGGGTATCCTCCAGGGTGCTGACCGCCACAAACTGGGACCGCACAGGAGAGCCCTAACACACACAGACCATGTCATTTAGACACAACATAAGGAAAGTACTCCTTAACGAGTAATGTGCCACAACAAAAAAGTTTGAGGTGTGTTCACATCCCAAAAAAACTATTGTTGCCAGTTTAGAATATAAAGGGAAGCATAAGGAAAAAAGAAGAAATATGCGCACAATGCAGAAGCTCCCTGGCTGTGATTTATAAAGCAAACAAAATGGCACAACGTTTCGACCTGCAAGGAGCTTCTGCGGTGCGCTGGAATTTCTTAATTTTTTTCTTAAAAGGGACACTGTGTGAGATTTTTTGTTGTTTATTTCCAGAATTCATGATGCCCATTCACTAATGTTACCTTTTTCATGAATACTTACCACCACCATCAAATTCTAAGTATTCATTATGACTGGGAAAATGTCACTTTTCATACATATTCTCCATGGTCCGCCATTTTGAATTTCCAAAAATAGCCATTTTTAATTGGACCATACTAGAAGATATTTGTTTATTACTTAGAAAACATTCATGTAAAGATCAAATTTAGAAATTGGCAGCCCAGTGTCAATGAGCAGCATAGTTGCAGTACTATCTTTGACCATTTCCTGCACAGTGTCCCTTTAATGTGCCCCGTATGTAACCGGATCACACCGCACTGTTGATTAAAAGGTGACAAACTGAAACAAAAAACTGTGAAAATAGAAAGGAAAAATGTCTGCACACTTAAATCCTCATTGTGTTCTTTTTCATCGGTCTGCTGACCTTCCTCAGATCACCAGCGGCAGTGTGTGGGGTTGTATTGACAACCGAGGAATCAAAACACGGGCAGAGTAGTACTCCGCACTTTGTCAGAACCGGTGTGTTGAGGCCCTAACCTTAGAATCAAAGAAAAGGGGGGCGCACCTTGCATCAATTTTTTCTTCTTTATTTTTTGTGCACACACGCGTTTCGGCGTGTGCCTTCCTCAGTGTGATGCAAGGTGCGCCCCCCTTTTCTTTGATTCTAAGTATATATTTGGGTCAGCACCCTTAAACGTTATCAAGAAACCTGAGTGAAGCCTGCTACCTACTTGATTTAGAGGCCCTAACCTTCCCATCATCACACATAAGGGGCCATGAGTTGAAAAAAAAACCCCAGAAAGGTAGGGATCTTCATGAAAACCAAGCTAGGTGGGTGCTAGTAACGAATCGCTAAATGATATAAAGGGTAGAGGTACAGTATACTGGTGGAGCAAGGGAATAGAGCTTGAAAGTCCCGCCCCTTAGTTCCGCATTTCACAGGACCTAAGCTGACCATCTAACAACATGGTAGCGAGTAAATATCTTCTGATCTCAGTCATTATATGCGCTGGGCTACAAATATGCTGTTTAAGAGACTAGATGAAGATTCTTCATGCAGAAGTTTTGTTCCGAGGCAGTCTGCGTGAAAAATGTGAAGAAACACAGCTTTCTTAAAAGTTTGGGGTTCGTACGAAAAATTTAACAAAAATATCAGAAACGTCATATATGGAGCTCGTGGCACAACTCGAAGGGGATGGAAATATCATTTTAATAGCGCCATTGGATTACATGCTACGATTTTCGGCTAAAAACGCCGTTGAGGTCCCATGAAATCGGGGGAAGTGACGTCACTTTCAAGCTCTATGGGGGATTAATAGGAGACGTACATCCTGGGTGGATCTCCTCACGGGAGAGGTGCGATCCTGGGCAGATGGCCTCTTCGTTCCCTCCTTCAGACCGCTGCAAATGAACGCAGATATGGGATATAAGACTGTGATCTCAAAGCAAAAACAAACAAACACTGCATAGCACAGCAGTAGGGCATGGATAATAGAAGTATATCTGGAAGGTTGTTGTTCAGCACACACTGTAGAAAATTGGCTGGCTTTTCATCTGCTGTGTCTGCAACACACACACACACACACACACACACCTCTGCTGCGTCTGCATCACAGGCGATTCGTCCAGCGAGGGCATTCCTCTTGCGTCCGTCCTCTGTGGCGTGCTGCTCACCACGGCTGGCTTCCCCGTCTCAGGGGTGTGTGTGGTGCCCGCGGGGGTCAGATGGCCAGGCTGGGCAGCAGGGGGCGCTGGGGTGCCAGTCTGGACTATAGAAGGGGTGGCAGGGATGCCAGTCTTGGGGGCAGTGCCGTTGTACTGCTGGGTGAGGGACTGGACATCGTCCACTAGGTTGTTGTTGTCCATGCCCATGTTCATCTCCTCCAGCTTTGCGATCGACCTGGGGGGGGGGGAGGAAGATCATTCATAGTTACTTACAGCTGATCTTATGAGGAGACATGTATGGTATGTAATCCTGTAAGGTGCTGTTTACACGCATGTAGATATTTTTAATTGCAGATATTTGTTTTATTGTTAACGTGCTAACACGATATGTGGACACAGTCTGTCTGTGTGTGTGTGTGTCTGTGTTTTACCCCAGTGCCTGTGTGGGTGTGTGTGTGTTCTATGCGTTATATTGCAAAAGTGTGTGCAGGATGATTTTTGCCTGTCATTACTCCAAAATGTCTTTGAAAACATGGATTATGTTTGGGAGTGAATGCAGGTTGTTATAATTGATTTGCATATTGTATGCTTGATTATCTTTTCTTTATCTTTACTACATTACCAATTTTGCCCATTGTACCACAGGGCCCCAGCTTATAAGCTTTTATTTAGCTTCACTTGGGGACCCTTCTCTCCATACTGTTATACTTTTTAATGAGGTGTAACTGAACGTCAAAATGACGGTGTGAAGAGAGAAATAAATCATTCAATTTTTTTTTTAAATGCGTTTTCAGAAACATCCATATACCTGTAAACAGCTTCTAACTTAGAAATGCCTGCATTAAATACAACATCTACTAGGGTACAAGAGTGGTATTTAATATCAATAGTAGTGATTTATTTCACTTTTTATTCCTAGAGTGCCTGATCAACTAATAATGATGAACTCTTTTCAAGCGAGTGGAAAAAAGGAATGAATGATACATCTCACAACACATTACATATCAGACATAACAGAGAGTTATTAAATTACAATAAATGACAATAGTGTTTAGAGCTGACCTGTTGAGGAACTTCTCGGTGAGGCTGTGCTGCATGTTTGTCTCCCCCTGGTGGTGTGGTGGGTTAACGCCGCCCTCCAGCAGCATCTGCTGGTACAGCTGCCTCTGCTGCTGCTTCTGCTCCAGGTGCTGCTGCACTCGCAACCGCTGACGCTGGTACTCCTGTAGCTGGTCCACAGACTACAGAGAGAGCGAGAGAGAGAGAGAGAGAGAGAGAGAGAGCAAGAGAGAGATAGCGAGAGAGAGATAGCGAGAGAGAGAGATAACGAGAGAGAGAGAGAGAGAGAGATGTAGCTGGTTGGTACAGTATTGCTGCTGCTGCTGCTGCTGCTACTACTACTAATAATAATACTTTTTTTGTATAGCGCTTTTCATGGTACTCAAAGACACTTTACAGGAAGTACACACACACACGCACAAACACGGGGACACACACGCACACAGACGCACGCATGCACGCACACACGCACGCGGAGAGCGAGTGAGCTAGAGAGCGCAATTAGAGAGAGAGTAATATGGAAGTAGACGGATGAGAGTCAGAGAGGGGCACAGAGGGATGGTGATGAATGGGAAGAGGGAGAGAGGGAGGGCTGAGAGCAGGTAACAACCACAAAATCGATATGCAAAGAAAAAAAAATACAGAGACCATTCAATGCCCTGTCGACTGTACAGGAATGTACTGTGTGTGTGTGTGTGTGTGTGTGTGTGTGTGTGTGTGTGTGTGTGTGTGTGTGTGTGTGTGTGTGTGTGTGTGTGTGTGTGTGTGTGTGTGTGTGTAAAGTGCACTTGAGTTTGGAGTAGGACTTCAAACTCTAAGCAGGAGTGGACTACTGCATATTAGTCTGTCTGTCATCTATAACGAGTGGGATCCCATCATGATGAGTGATACAGTATGAGATATACAGATTAGATATACAGTGCCATATCTCTAATGCCTGACATGCCCTTGGACATGCCAACCAGCCTCACAGCCCCAGGCATAGTCATAGATTGTCATGATGAGCATAGATTAGTCTACATATCAATAGTATATGGCAGGCATAACAACGGCCTATTTGTAACGAAATGAGTCGCACCTCAACTCTCATCATCTCCCTGTATGTAATACCTCCCCACAGTAGCATGGTCCCATCTTTCCTCTCCTCTCCTCTCTAAAGCAGTATCATAACTTCCTCTGCTCTCGCCTCCCATCTTCCCCCCTCTCCTCTCTTCTCCTCTCCCCTACTCTGTTTGATAATGCCTCCCCCCCAATAGCATGGTCCCAACTCTTCTTTCCCTGATGCAATGCCTCCCCACTAACACAGTGGCCTGGTCCCTCCTCTCCTCTGCTCTCCTCTCCTCTCCTTTCCTTTCCTCTCCTCTATCATCCTCCCCTCTCCTCTCTTCTCCTCTCTTCTCCTCTCTTCTCTTCTCTTCTCCATTCCTCTCCTCCTCCTCCTCTCCTCTCTCCCTCCCTCCACAGTAGCATGGTGCAGTAGCCTTGGCCTTGCCTATTAACGCAGCTGGAGCAGCAGAGTCGTCTGGGAGAGTAGCAGTCTGAAATGGCCCCAATCACACAGTGGGGCACAGGGGGCATACGCACCAGGGAGAGGAGCACTTCGAAGAGGCTTCATCTACACACACAGATGAACGTGCGCGCGTCTGCACGCCTGCACGCACGCATGCACACACACACACACACACACACACTGAAAGATGGGCAGGCTGGCAGGCTCCACTGACATTATTTAATGGGGAAAGGACACTTGGGTCTACCTCACCCTCCTACGCACACAGGCACGCACACACCCACACACTCACACCTCACCCAATGCTGTGTGCGCGCGCACACACACACACACACACGCTACCCCTTGAGTCTGAGCCCACAGGCCTCTTATATATGACCCCGCCAGTTCCCTGCACACACACACACACACACACACACACACACAACACCCATCCCACCCCTTCCGTTGCCCCATTAGGTTTCCTCTGAAGGACACAGGGGCTGAGCTGGCAGCAGTAGCTCAAACATTCCACCCTGCCCTGTGTGTGTGTGTGTGTGTGTGTGTGTTGGCAGCAGTA
This sequence comes from Engraulis encrasicolus, assembly GCF_034702125.1. Classification (NCBI taxonomy): domain Eukaryota; kingdom Metazoa; phylum Chordata; class Actinopteri; order Clupeiformes; family Engraulidae; genus Engraulis; species Engraulis encrasicolus. Next base: position 19,781,010 of record NC_085862.1, on the reverse strand, counting down.
GATCACCCTGGGGCTGACAGCAAGGGGTGCTGCCATCAGGCAGCGTCAGCATAAAAAACACACAGACACACACAGACACAGACACAGACACAGACACAGACACAGACACAGACACAGACACAGACACAGACACAGACACAGACACAGACACACAGACACAGACACAGACACAGACACAGACACAGACACACAGACACACAGACACACAGACACACAGACACACAGACACACAGACACACAGACACAGACACAGACACAGACACAGACACAGACACAGACACAGACACAGACACAGACACAGACACACACACAGACACACACACACACACACACACACACACACACACACACACACACACACACACACACACACACACACACACACACACACACACACACACACACACACACTATACTTCTCCACTGCAGGTAGTGTAGTAAGGATACAAGTGAAGAGGGGGAACTTTGGAGTGGATTACAATACAGCAAACTACACTACACGTCAGCATACTATATCACAATATAACTACACTACAGCACATTAAACATACAGTACTACACCACAACACAACACACTACAGCACAGTGTACTACACAACACAACACACTACAGCACAGTGTACTACACAACACAACACACTACACTACACCACAACACAACACAACACAACACAGCACAGCACACTACACCATACTACACCACAACACACTACACCACAGTGTACTACACCACAACATACGAGACCAAATGGATTACAAAACAGTATACTACACCGCACTACACCAGGCCATACTAGACCAGACCATACTACACCACAGCATACCGTACCACAGTGTATTACAATACTGTATAGTGCATCAGAGCATACTACAATACAGAGTACTACAATACAGAGTACTACAATACAGCATACTAGCATACTACACCAGTGTATTCCACTTCAGTATAGAGCATCAGAGCATACTACAGTACAACATACTAGACCAAAGTGGATTATGATACAGTATACACATAGTATGGTACGATGTAGATGTACTACACAATGGTATACTGCATGTGTGCTGCAAGTACCTTCGAGTTCTTTGTGACGTGTGCATGTACAGTGTGTGTGTGTGAGAGAGAGAGAGAGAGAGAGAGAGAGAGAGAGAGAGAGAGAGAGAGAGAGAGAGAGAGAGAGAGAGAGAGAGAGAGAGAGAGAGAGAGAGAGAGAGAGAGAGAGAGAGAGAGAGAGAGAGAGAGAGAGAGAGAGAGTTTTGGTGTTCACACTTTTTTCTTTTGCTGCTCTCTGACGTGTATGTGGGCTGTAAGTACCTCGATAGTGTCGTTAGAGTTGACAGGGCCGCCGTCTCTTCCCGCTGCCAGAGGTGGACGCGTCCCGTTGGTCTCTGATGCCGCGGGCGCTTGGGTTCTACACACACACACACACACACACACACACACACACACACACCCACGAGCGGCACGCGCACACGCACGCACATGCACACAGACAGACACACCCACAGAGTGAGAAAAGGAAAGAGACGTATTTGTGTCCGAGAGGACGAGAGGAGATAGAAACCCGACTTCAGACACATCATATTGACCAGTCTGTATACTGTGATTAAAGTGAAACGGAATACTAGACATCAATTAAATGATTCTTGAAATCAATCCCCAGTTCACATCTCTGAATCACGTTACAATAGATCTTTCACCACAAATGAAATCAGGATCTAATGGCGCTGCACTGCCCTTCATGAAAGGTAGTCCAGACCTCTTGTTGTTGCAATACCAAGACAGAGTGGTAACCCCGCCACACAGTTGGCCAAAGTCATTCAATGGGATGCCACCACGTCCTCGAGGAAGCTTTAACTGCATGACAACAATCCCGTTTAGGGCATTAGGGGCGGAACAGCACTGTACTTTATGTGAATATCTAACCGCCTGCACCACAACATTAGAACTATACTATAAATGCAACCAGAGATTCTTTAAGTATAGAGATATGCCAACATAATAGGTTTCTATGGGCACCTAATGTGACCAGGTTCCGGTCTGCCTAAAGGGGCGTGTCATAATGCTCCTAGCATTGAATAGAATAGTCCTCAGGTCTGCCTAGGTCTGCCTAAAGGGGGATTTCCCCCCAATAATAGAACCAGGAAACAATGGGCCAATGGAACCTCTCTCTCTCTACTCTCTCTGATGCAACTCTTCACAGAGTTCAATTTCAGGCAAGCAAAAGCTCACTTTACAATACAAGTGGCTCAAACTGCATTGTGCTGAATGGGGATAAAAAACTTGGAGCCAGAGGCAGCACTGCCCTGCAGTAAATAGTGGAGTGGCTGCTTGGCTTTATCTAAGTACGCTAAACAGGATTAGCGGAGGTAAGCCTGCACCATATGGTGAAATTCACTTACAGGAGGCAGGAGGTCTCGCTACTGTATAGGAACATTAGCTTGCAACACGGCCAAGGACTGCACTGCACTGCACTCCAAAGGGCTGCACTGAGGTAGTTACCTCAGCTACTGCAGTTTACAAACTATTTGGATTAAAATAATCTCTGATCGACAACAAGGGTGATTAAAAAGCCCTTTAGTCCAAGATTACACTTTAACAAACTACATCCCAAGGGGCAAACAGTGGTTAACGCAGTACAACAGCTGTGAATTCAGATTCAGATCCAGTTGTATTCCTTGCTATGCATATACAGCACATGTTATGGCCCAATGTTTACATAGCTGTGTTGTTGTTGTTGTTGTCAATGTTTGTATGATTAGTACACAGTGTACGCTATAGGACTAGGGAGCACTACTATGCAAAATCTTTTGTATGGCATGTAGTGATTTAACAGTAAAGCTGACTATCAAGTCTGTTCAAAAGCCTTGTAGTCGTACTGTACCCGTTGGAAGCGATCTCAGCTGCATTGAGTTTGCATGCAGTTGAGTTTATAATTCCCCGTCAAGTAGACGTTACGTTGAACTACACTATCTGAAAGCCTTCTATCGCAGTCTCGCCTGCTGAAATACTTTAAGATGGATTGTGGATTGTGAAAGACAAATAAAGTTGAGCACCACTTGGTCTACTTGGCCGTTGCATAATGGTTAGGGTGTTGGGGTTGGGATCAGCTCGAATCCCACTCTGACCAACAGAGAAAAAAGCATGTGGTGGATTGGGGTCATCTCTATGTTCCCCAAGTCCTATGTTCCCCAGGTCCTATGTTCCCCAGCTCCTATGTTCCTCGGGTCCTAATATGTTCCCCGGGTCCTATGTTCCCCGGGTCCTAGGTTTTTTCAAAAAAGGGTTCTATGTTCCCCACTGCTTCCAAATACACTGCTGCCGCATGGCAAAGTGCATGTTGTTGTTGCACCTCTGACAGGTTAGGTTTAGGGATAGTTTTGGTCAGGGCACAAATTTACGACTCAGAAACATTGCATTACGACAGGTTAGGTTTAGGGATGGTTTTGAGAAGGGCACAATTTGAAAACTCGGAAACATACAATGCGGGGAACATAGAACCCTTTTTTAGAAAAAGGTCCTATGTTCCCCTTTCCCATACAAAGACAGGGGAACATAGGACCCGGGGAACATAGGTACACTCCCGGTGGATAAAGGCATCAGCTTAATCTAATGCAATGCAATGTAACATAACATATCAGTCCAGAATCTCGGCAATATAGCCATATCTATCCTGCTTCCTATTATCTCTCATCACTCGTCATTACCGATAAGAGTAATGTACAGTATCGCCCACACTCCTGTTATTCACTATCTGGTGTGTCACGGGAAAGGACTGAGTTGAAAGGTAGAAAGAAAGTCACCGGAGCATCTCAGATGTGGAAGATTATTTTCTGCTTTTGGCGCTGCTCTAAATAAAATAAAAATATCTGTCACTCCTCCGCAGATGCTCAAGCGACTTGGTTTCCTACTCGTCATTACCTGTCCGGTGAGTCCTGGAAGACGGAGCTGTCCATCCCCTTGCTACCGCTCGAACCCCCTCCCGCTCCTCCCCCTCCTCCTCCTCCTCCTCCTCCTCCCTGTCCATAGCTGGCGAAGGACCTGGACATGGCCTCCCCTTTGCCCCCCACGTCCCCGTCCCTCCTCCTCTCCTTCCCCGCCAGGCCGTGCGACAGCCCGTCGAGCGCGGGTGCGAGCGAGCGGGACATGTATGTGTCGGCGGACTGCGGCCTGCGTAGCGGGGAGGCGGGGCATGGGGACAGCTTGCTGATGAGCGGCGTCAGGAGGTCGGCGTGGCCGGAGCGGAGCGGCTTGACCATGCGGTCCACCTGGATGTGCAGCGTCTTCTGCTCAAACGCGCAGCCGAACACGCCCGGTGACAGGTTCTGTAGCCATGACAACAGGCTCAGGTCCAGATCGTCGCAGCCGTTGCCGCACAGCACGTCCAGACCCAGGAGAACCTCCCCCTCGCTGGAGAATACACACACACACACATTATAAATAACCAGCATGTGGCATGTGTGTCTATCTATCTATCTATGTATCTATCTATCTATCTATCTATCTATTAGAGATGCACCGGATCCTGATTTTTAGGATCCTGCCAGATACTGGATCCACTGCTTAAGATCCTGACAGATTCGGAACTGGATACCGGATCCTACGAAAGGGTTCAAACATATAGCGAACTCGCACACGTGGGCCCTTTTAATTACATTGGCTCAAACAATTTTTTAGATTTTTAAGAAAAGTAGAGATGCCCCAGATCCTGATTTTTACGTAACTGCCGGATACCGGATCCACTGCTTAAGATCCTGCCGGATCCGGATAGTCTGAAAAACCCAATTATCCTGCCGGATCCGGAACCGGATCTTGGATCCTGTACATCCCTACTATCTATCTATCTATCTATCTATCTATCTATCTATCTATCTATCTATCTATCTATCTATCTATCTATCTATCTATCTATCTATCTATCTATCTATCTCACCTGATCTCCTCTCCGGTGGCTTTGCTCTGGCAGTACTCGACGCAGCACTCGTACAGCACTCCTTTGATGAGCAGCTGGAAGAGTCTGTTCCCGCTGGCCCTGAAGCCGGCCTCGCTCAGCTTGCGGTCGGCGGGGATGAAGTCTGCCACCATGGCGCAGGCCTCCTCGAAGCAGTGCACCCGCGCCGTGCTGGGGTTCCAGTCCTTAAACTCCGCGTGCTGCGTGAGGCGGGGCAGCGTGAGCAGCAGACACAGCTTGCTGTAGTCGTCTTTACTCGGACTGAACTCCTCCAACGCGTGGAGAGACTTCACTGCCTCCTGCATAGTCAACTTCAACTGTAGAGAGAGAGGGATGAGTGAGAAGAGGAGAAGAGAGGGGGAGAGAGAGAGAATACATGTGGAATGGGTACGTGTGGGTGAGGAGCAGACACAGTTTGCTGTTGTCTTCTTTACTCAGACTGAACTCCACTAGCGCGTGGAGAGACTTCACTGCCTCCTGCATAGTCAACTTCAACTGTAGAGAGAGAGGGAGGAGGGAGGAGAGGAGAGGTGGAGAAATGTAGAATACATGTAGGATGAGTAAAGTACATGTGGGTGAGGAGCAGACCCAGATTGCTGTAGTCGCCTTTACTCAGACTGAACTCTAAAGTGTGGAGAAACTTCACTGCCTCCTGCATAGTCAAGTCCTCCAGCTGTAGAGAGAGAGAGGGATGAGGGAGGAGAGGAGAGAGGAGGAGGAGAGAGAGAGAATAGAAGGGGTAAAGCATGCAAGGGAGCTTGCAGTAGCCAGAGCTTGCAGTAGTCTTGGACTGCCTGTAGAACATGGAGAGACGTCACTGTCTCCTGCATGGTCAACGAGAGAGAGAGAGAGACAGAGACAGAGACAGAGAGAGAGAGAGAGAGAGAGAGAGAGAGAGAGAGAGAGAGAGAGACAGAGAGAGACAGAGACAGAGAGACAGAGACAGAGAGAGAGAGAGAGAGAGACACACAGAGAGAGAGACAGAGAGAGATAATGTGATGAAGATGAGGACGAGGAGGAGGACGATGATGATGATGCTTATGACAGGGTTAACAGGAAGTAAGACAGCAGACTATACTGGGAAAGAGGAAATTAAGTGTGTAGGGGGTGAGAGAGATTTACCGGTAGTTGTGCCGACTGCCACTGGTGGACTTAGGAAAGGAAATTGTTGCTTTGGGATTATCCCTTAAAAATGTGTAAATCCCCCGACGAAATGTTGACAGGTTATGCTGAAGCCTTTCACACTGCCAACGCAGGGCTGAGAGCCCAGTGCACAGCACACTGGTTAACAAGGAGCCTGCTGATGTAGGTCATCTGCCTAGTAACACACATCAGGCCATATCCTCACAGTGAGGAGACAGGAGCGAGCTATGTGGTTACAGTATTAGGAGAGGAGAGGGTGACATGCTCACTGTCTGGTGACAAACAAGGGGGTTAAAACCACACAGCAGACTCTTTTCAGAAGGTGCTTTCTCACCATGTTATGGCTCACGGCTAATACTGTGCTTTATTTGGAGACAGCGTGTGCAAGCGTGAATGTTGATGGTCTCTCTGAGGGACTGGGAGGTGTGTGATGTGATATGTTCCTGTCTATCTATACGTACTCTTCTCACATTATTCTACTTGATTATAAACTGTCACAATCTGAGGATCATGCCTAGGTGCGTGTCCTCTGCCCTCACAGTCTGAGGGTTATCTGTGTGTGTGTGTGTGTGTGTGTGTGGTGTGGTGTGAGATAAGCCTTACAGTCTGAGGGTCGTCTGCAGCGGCGATGGCGTTGTTGACACAGAGAGCTTCCAGAAACTTCTGCTTCAAGATGATGTAGCGGAACCTGGACACAAGAAACACACAGGGACAGGAAAGGGTTAAATGCTTTAGGATGGTGTAGGAAACCTGATTGGAGGATAAGGACATACAGAGAGAGGAAAGAGTTTATGCTTTAGAATGGTGATGATTGGTGGATGAGGACACAGGCACATAACGTATTTTACACAGTCTGATACAGTCTTAACTGGGTGAACAATGTGAGCTCAAGCACCACAGCAAAACATCTTACACTTTCTGGACAGGACAGGCAAGGGTTAAATAACATAGCCTAGTGGAAAATTCTGTGCAGGTCACGAGAGGCACAAAGAGACACCACAAGAACACGTATGTCACACTTTCTGGAGAGGGAAGGGTTAATTGATATACAGTAGCCTTCCAATGTATGGGTGACGAGGGGCAGACACAAGGCTGACTTCAAACACCACAACAACAAAACATATTTTTTACACTGTTAAAGGATTGAATGATTTACGATAATGTGTAGTGGGACAAGGGCACGGGGGACAGGGTGACCTCGGACGGGACAACTCCTCTATTGTGCAGAAGGACACTGCGCCACCACATAAGAGCAATGTGGACTATCAACGACTTCAGCAAGACTTCTCTTTCTATCGCAGTAAAAGCTGCACAGTCCAGTCATGTGCTGTGCTATGTGATCAGAATGACAAACTGGCATCAGCTTTTAGAAGTATAATCATAGTACATACAGGGACAGATTATGACATAGGCCCCTGGGCCAGACAACAAGAAAGCCCCCCTCAAAGGAATCATGAAGGTCAAAACGATTAACTAAAGATGTTAGAGAGCATTTGTTCTTGGGGGTGTTTCTCCACCGACAACATTAGAGAATACAGTAGTTGGCGCAATTTTATCACAAAATCATAACATAAAAATACAGATCAATAACGAGGTGATTTTTTTGTAGGACAGTGGCTTGGGCTTCAGGGCCCCCTTGGCTCTTAGGGCCCCTGGGCTTGGGCCCAGTAGGAGCGGGAAAGGATCTGCACACTGCTTGCAAAAGACTTAATTTATTGGGAGCAACGTTTCGATCGTTAGATCTTCTTCAGGCATCTTACACAAGTTAAAAAACAGTCAGAATAAGTAGGGAAGGCCTACACAGCTGATTGGCAGTCAGGCTGTGTAGGCCTTCCCTACTTATTCTGACTGTTTTTTAACTTGTGTAAGATGCCTGAAGAAGATCTAACGATCGAAACGTTGCTCCCAATAAATTAAGTCTTTTGCAAGCAGTGTGCAGATCCTTTCCCGCTCCTACATATGACAGTTTTTTGATCTGGCACCTGCTGATGCTTTTTTGCTGGATGTGCGCACTTTCCACTACACTCTTGGGCCCAGTAGGCCCATGCAGTAATCCGTCTTTGCATACATACTGTACATAAACGTAATACAGGAGCGGAAGAATGCTGTGAAATTCGACTTGAACTGGGAAGGAAAACCTTCTTCCTCCTCGAAGGGTTGACAGCGCTAACTCACTTCTTCCTGTCGAACTGGTCCATGCTCTCCAGAGGCTGAATGAACTGCAACACCTCATCCCACTGGCCGTCCAGAATCAGTTGTCTACACAGGGAGAGAAAACATACAGGATTAGAGTCAGTCCATCCAGTTAGGGAAACTTTTAATCCATACGCAACGGCAGAACAGGCCTGTCTGCTTCAAAAGACGTTCAATAAGGAATTCTCACACGGATTAGTGCCTAAACCCTCAAAGATGTTTACAGTAGAAAAGCCACAAAAATGCTTTGAAAAACGTTATAAGTTGCCGCTCAACACTTTGCTCATTGCATACGATGAAGAAAAACAGTCTACGCCTGTGGTGTGTGTGTGTGTCCACTCTCCCAGTCACTCATCAAGGCATCACTGGGGACAATGCAGACTTCATTCTTCCGGCTTTAGATAGCTTAGCATTCTGCTTATAAAGACTCCCCCGCTGGCAAGAGGCTCTAAAGCTCTCTCAAAACGACATGACTGACAACTTGGAGAGCCAAGCTGAGCAGTCTTGAGTTACAGAGCCCAAGTAGGGTATAGGGGCGCTGGTAAGAAGAGACGGGGGTGCATTGGGCCATTTCAGGGGAAGAATCATTAGTAGTGTGCATAGCACAGCTTTTAGTAGTGCCCCTCTCACACACACATGCACATTAACACACACACTTATAATTTACGTGAGCATGAGCATGTCGACACAGTATAGTCCATAGATTCTCTCTCTCTCTCTCTCTCTCTCTCTCTCTCTCTCTCTCTCTCTCTCTCTCTCTCTCTCTCTCTCTCTCTCTCTCTCTCTCTCACCTCTGAGCCTCTTGAGTCTCTCTCCCTTCTCTCTCTCCTCTCTCTCTCTCTCTCTCCAATCTCTCTCTCTCTCTCTCTCTGTCTCTCTCTCTGTCTCTCTCTCTCTCTCTCTCTCTCTCTCTCTAGACACACACACACACACACAGTACGTACCTGAGGAAGAGCATGTCATCTGAGTAGAGTCCGTTGATGACTCCGCTCTCCCTCTCCAGGGCCAGCATGCTGATGTGAAGCTTCCTGGAGTTGAGGAAGTCCAGCACCAGCTTGATGATCTCCACCTCCTTTATGTTGATGGTCTCCTCGGCAGTCATCCTCACACCTGAGAGAGAGAGAGAGAGAGAGAGAGAGAGAGAGAGAGAGAGAGAGAGAGAGAGAGAGAGAGAGAGAGAGAGAGAGAGAGAGATAGAGAGAGGGGAGGGGTAGAGAGGATAGAGATATTATCTGAGACATTGTTGACACATTAACAGTCAATAGCAGCATAGGGTTGCCAACTGTCAATGGAAAAAATACGGGACACTTAATTGAAGCGGGGGTCTGAGGGTCCTCCCCCAGAAGTAATTTATTGCATTCTAACGTCCTGTGTCCCGTTTCAGCTGCACTTTTATCTCTAAACACAGGACGATTCTGTATTTCAAGGGACAGTTGGCAACCCTATACCAGCACCAGTTTGATAACCATCACCTCCTTTTATGATGAACTATTCCTCCGCACTCATCCTCACACTTGGAGGGAAGGTAACACACAGAGGTGAGGCAGAGGCAGAGGCAGAGGGAGAGGGAGAGGTGGACATAGACACACTAAAGAGAATGAGAGGTAGAGAGAGTAGAGACATCAGATGACACATTGTTGACATTGCCGATAAAGCATACAAACAGCTGGGTCTAACGAACATCAAAAAGACCAAAATCCTCTACCAGCCACCACCAAACAGCACCACCCCTCCACACATCTCTATTAATAACACAAAGTTGGGAAATGTGGATCACTTCATCTATCTTGGCAGCCTCCCATCATCTAAAGCCACAATTGATGAAGTATACTGCTTTCACAAGGCTCAAGAAAAGAGTCTTTGAGAACTGCAACCTTCAGTCAAGGATCAAAATCTTATAAAGCAGTCCCACTCCCCACTCTCCTGTATGGGTCAGAGGCCTGGACCTCAGGCACCGGAGGTCTTCCATCCTCAGGATAACCTGGCGGGATAGACGAACAAACACCAGTGTCCTGGAGGAAGCTGGCATCCCTACCATCACGGCCATCACCGCACAACACCAGCTCAGATGGATTGGCCATGTCATCTGGATGCAAGACTCTCGCCTCCCCAAACAAGTCCTGTAATCATAGCTTGTTGAAGGAAAACGTGCCCCAGAGGCCAAAAGCAGATAAAATCAGGAAGTGCCATATCGCTTAACACCTGGGAGACTACGGCAAAGAATAGGCCTGCCTGAAGACGAGCTGTTCGAGAGGGGGCTACACAATATAACCGCGATCTTCACAGTGCTGCAGAACAAAAGTGCAAATGGAAGGAGATCACCGACACCGCTGCTAACTTGGTTACACCAACACTCACAAGCACCCCTGCCCATCCGTGCCCTCAGTGCCCTCAGTATGTGCATGCAGGATTGGCCTCTTTGCCCTCAGACCCATAAGCACCAAGAAGGACAGACATACTCGAATAAGAGTGTCCGCCGATGATGATGGTGTGTGTGTGTGGTGTTAGAGGACGATCTCTACAGTGTGTGTCAAGTTCTCTTGCCTGGATGAGTCGTCCACCTGGACTAGAGCATCTCTACTGTCTACTGATCATGTACTCCCCTGTCATCCTGTCTGCACAGGTGTGAACTCACAGGTGAGACACAAGGACAGGTAAGAGCTAATGTAATGTACAGTAAATACATGTTGAGGTATTATTTGTATTGTCAATAGCTGACTGTGTTGTGTGATGACATGTTGTGACGGAATAGAGGAACACCTCTGCAGTGTGTTCTTGTTTATTCTCCATCTCCTCCATGACGTGTCCATGATCTATTCTGCTCACATCTATTCTCTACTAGGAGCATGGTGATGGGACACAATAGTAGGCCTACTGGCTGTGAAGAGTCCATTTTGAAGATTTTAAACGGTTACCTGCATTGTAGCCTAGTGTTGCTACTCAAGTTACGACTGCAGCAGTAAAATCCCACACCTTTGCAAAGCAAAGCAATGTGTTGCCAAGGGCAGCACACCAGAGTCCATGTTGAACACAGAGGAGAGGCCTGCCTCACTGCCATACTTCACAGCTTGTGGCGTGAAGGTACATAACACACGTGTGCTAATGCGCCTAACAAGCTTTAATATGACACACCGCATTTACTACTGTGATTCAGGCGCATAGCCAGCCAGTCTGGGTCCAGTCTACCTCGGCACGCTGCAGTGCACACCTCTATATTGTTGACGATGGGCGTACATGTGAGCACATCACAGCACAGCACAGAGCGCAAAGAAACGTCCATCAAAGCAACCGTAACATTATCTCGAAAACCAAGGGGATCTATGTACACTAATTATGAGCAGTTCAGTCAGTGTTGTTTGTGTGCGCATTTGCTCAGTTCGGATACCGATTGTGGCGTAAAAAACCCAGAAGCCTAAAAAAGCTTAGTCGGCCGGAGGGAGGGCATACTGCGCTCCTGAAGCCTACAGACATTAGACCGCATTCTTACCTTTTGTCACATCTACAACAGCATGAATTTGTGTCTCGTAGATTGCGATGTCGCCTGAGAGGGAAAGCTGGCCAAACTCAGTCAGCGCATCTACCGTGCATGGGTCGGTGCGGTGCGAGGCAAGTGCGTCTCCTCCCGACAAAGCCAGCGTAGTGTCGTCTCCACCCACCGCTCTGCTGTGCTGTGCTGTGCTGTCGGATACACAGCCTGGTTGCCAAGTGGATCAGTGGGATCCACCAATCACAAAGCGACCCTGTGCGTCGGGACCCTGGCACAAAATCAGATCTGATTCTGCTGTGGTCTAAAAGATGGGTTATATACGTTCTGAATAAAATATCAGTGGTCTATAATGTTATTTAAAATAGGTCTAATATAGATTCAAGGTATTGAGACTGAGGTTGGGTGTGTCCTCTCCCAGACAGTTTGTATTATGTGTAGACCTACTTGACTATCAGGTGGATTGAAACTGTCAGGGTCAAGGGCAAGTCTGAAATGGGGTCAAAAATCAGACCGGGCATTTTTGTCAGCCCATCAAACAACTCCCTGCTTTTTACAGTATTATAATTAGGCTACCTCAGTCCACTGTCTACAGTACAGTATATTAAATGATGGACCAATGGGCACCCCCATCTGAATGGTAGGCCGGTCTTTAAGGTAAAACATAAAAACAAAACCATCGGCCCATGTGGACGGACGGCCCACCGGGAAAATGCCCTGTATGCCAGATTACCAGTCCAGCCATGGTCGTCAGAGTATTCCAAGACGCTGGTTCAGAAGTAGTCCAGGTTAAATTGACCTTGAGGTTGTGGTAAGTATGGTAAGTAAGATAGAAGAACCTGGATCACACATGTAGAACATCAGACTAGATGTGGCACCAACCCTTTACTCAAGGTAATCCTGGCCACCATTAGTAGGTAGACGTGAGCAATGTAGCCTAAACTCTGTCAAAAATGGCTCAATAATGTGAAAAAAAAGGACAACAGTTGAAATGTGCTGATAAATATCTATTATCTAATATAAACTGATTTTAAAATGTATTTTATCAACTCGTATGATTTAAGTAGTTATTTAGCCTTCCATTTCAAATCTGGTCATTGATAAGTTACTCTACTAACTTAGTTAGCATCTAACCATGTTCTTGGAATACCACTCAGTCTGGAGATAATGTGTCTGAGCTCAGAAGTGTTGAGTGCTGAAATGTATAGAACTGACTGATGATATTTATGAATCCATGGTATAAATAAGACAAGACCAGTGTCTGAGGCCATGCATACTTTTATTGAATGCAAAAAAACTTGATTTCGCAATGTTTTGATCAATGGCACCCTTAAATCCAGAGGCCATTTAGTGTTCTGAAGGGCAAATACATGGGCACATGGCAAACTGTACAACATTCCCCAGTGCCCAGGCTGTAACAGACACTTCCTCCTCCACTCCTCTCCATGTCCCTAGACAGCCAAATACACCAAACGCAACAGCTGGTTTACAAGAATGCCCTTCTAGAACACCATTATCAGCTTCACTTGGTTTAAGTTGTTCATTTCAATACTGTTGACATTTATCCAAAACACATCACAACATTGCTTTTGGCATTTCCATAGACAAACTTGAGCATGAGAGCACCAGTGCATGTATGTGCGAGAGTGTGTTTGTGTGTGTGTATGTGTGTGTTTTGTTTGCAAAGTAATGTTGGAATGGCTTTTGTGCATATGATGACCTCAAGGTACCTGTTGAGAAGCCTAGTGGTAAGAAGCAGAGAGGAGAGTGAGATTGAACGAATGAGAGAAGAGAAGAATACACCTCTACCCGTATATAAGTTACCCAGACCCAGAGCCTGCCCTCCGCCAGCACACACAGAGGACACACTAGGTCACATTGCTCAATTCTCAATAGATGAACTTAAAATGACCATTAGCTTGCAAACACAGATTGGCTTACTGTATGTACTGCATGTTTGAGGAGTTCAGATTCTAGGCTGACAGGGTGGGTGGGTCATTAATGACAAACACACAAGTCAATAGTCCATTGGAATATTTTTAAAAGCCTTGTGCGATACAGTAGGATGGGTGTACAGTACAATTTGAAGATCTCCAAAGCATGGTGGTGTGGTATGGTGTAGTAGTATGGATGGAAGTACAGTACAGTACAGTACAGTACAGGCAAGATTCACAAGAATTGGGGTTGCTCATCATTACAACCGTTCATGGAGCTTATGCAGTATAATGAAGAAAAGAAAGAAAGAAAATAAATCCAGCCAGGGCCTTTCGAGGAGCGCAGCGAGCTGGAAGGCTAGAGACAAACCATTTAGAACCGAGCCAGAACCAGAGAGAAGTCACGTAGTACACATGGAGAATAAACAATGCAAATAAATACACAATACTATTTAAGTTAAATCATTACATCCCACTGTTTCCTACTTTGAAAAAGAAAAAAACATGTTGATCACTGCCGTGAGTCATTAAAGCATTATATCAATCCTGTTCTCGGCTTCATAAGTTACGGAACATCATCACATATCAGAGTCCTTGTACCACAGAGAACATCTCAGAACCGTCCATTTGACAACTTCCAGTTAACAATTCAGTAAAAAAAACACACACACACGCACATATGAGTTTAACTGCAGTTCATCCAGTCACATACCTGCTGTGAACACGTGCCAACACGGCATAAATCAAAAGCTTCATTAAAATATACATTAAATATCAGCGATCACCGCTTGGGCACATCGCAGTGCCATGCCCCGTAACACAGACAATGCCAGCTCTGTGAGTGGATTTTGAGTCCTACATGTGGTCCGTTTTTAAAAAAACACAACACTGGCGTGGCCTTAACAGCATTTCAACATCCACTCAATGAATCTTTACAATCATTTCACACATAATTAAAAAAATAAAACTAAAACATTCAACAAAAATAAAGAACAAACGGAACCAAACCCAACATAAGGCCACACATGATTACAGATATGTGGAGAATACTTCACACAGGTCACATTCAGTGCTTCAGTGTCCAAAACATATCCCCCCAAAAATAAACAAATGAAAACAACTTGGTGTTCAACGTTCTGTCATTGTTTTTTTTTCACGTCTGTTTTTGGCACATATCAAAGAATACACATATATACATACAATTCACACACGTGCTGTAATAAAAAAAACAACTTAAAAGTCAAACAATCTTGTTCTAAACACGTTAGTGATTCCATTACATCGAAGGTGTCTTCACATTCCCGGTGTGCATGTTGGAATTGAGTTTTGAGTTTTTGCTGGAACTTTGCAGGAGTAGAAAAGAAAGCTCAGATGCGATCAGTATAGAGAGAGCGAGAGTGAGTGAGAGAAAGAGAGACAGCGAGAGAGAGCGAGAGAGAGAGAGAGAGAGAGAGAGAGAGAGAGAGAGAGAGAGAGAGAGAGAGAGAGAGAGAGAGAGAGAGAGAGAGAGAGGGAGAGAGAGAAGAGAATACGCCAAGTGCCTGTGTGAGCCGTATGTGGTATCTACAGTGAAGTGCAAAATGTACGACAACACATTCAAAAAAGAAAAAGAAGAGATAAAGAAGAAACGACAGGAAGTGAGTGAGAGGGAGAGTTGGAAGGAGAGGGGGAGACAGTACTAGGACGCATATTAGAGAAAGTTTGTGTACTAGGAGTAGGACGCCTTCTTGGGCGTGTGTGTGTGCGTGTACTATGTATACTATGACTTGGCTTGGGCGGGCACTGCTTTCCTCTTTGTGTGTGTTTGTGTGTGTAATGACTTTTGCTGCTTGTGCGGCGGGCACTGCCTTCTTGGGCGTGTGTGTGTGTGTTTGTGTGTGTGTGTTATGACTTGGCTGCTTGCGTGGGCACTGCCTTCTTGGGCGTGTGTGTGTGTGTGTGTGTTATGACTTGGCTGCTTGCGAGGGCACTGCCTTCTTGGGCGTGCCGGGCTTCTTGGTCTGCCACAGGTGGCCGTGGATGGTGATGGCGTCCACGCTGGCTGACATGGTTTTGGCGGGAATCTGGCTGAACTGCTTCCTGTCGGAGTTGTACTTGTAGAGCAGCTCGATCATCTTGGGGCCGATGGTCTTGGGCCCGATGCCCGTCAGCTTGGTGCCCTCCTGCGTCTCGGGGCAGTACGTGTAGACCGAGCGGAACTGGCAACCGGAGTCACGGAACAGGATCAGGAAGTTGTTGGCCTCCGATTTCTCCATTTCCTGTTAGCAAGTGAACAAAAAAAGAATAAACAAAAAAACAAGATGAGCAAGTTCGTTTTAGTGAGCTTGACAACTAGAGGCAGGTGACAACTCCCACTCAAGTTTTTTATTTATCAACAGAGCTTCCAATATGAAGTTTTCCTGAATATTTCGTAATTCAACCAATTAACAAATATTTAGTGTAGCTGTCAAGTTACAGTCAACAGACAAGTTACAGTCTTCCGTTGAGTATCTAGTCGTTTTTCCTGTGCGTCGTTGACTTAATATGTAATATATGTGTAATATGTTATGGTGCAATATATCTTATGTAACTTAGCTGTGGAGTTATAGAGAGTATCTATGAGCCGTTCTACTATCTCAATTGCCAGGATCCTGCAGGACATCATTGACATTGATATGCAATTGATATGTAATATATTTCATGTCAAGGTGTAATATACTGTATGTAGCTGTGGAGTTATAGAGTTATATATGTAGCGTTATATCTCACCTCAATGATCTTATTCTTCTGCGACTCGTTGACCTTGCCGGCCAGGCAGCAGTGGGCCAGAGCGTTCTGGATGATGTGCTTGTTGGACTTGGCACTTAGGTCCTTATACAGCTTTGGACCTATAGGAGAGAGACAAGAGAGTATATTGCAATGCATCAATGAGTGTGTATGTGTGTGTGTGTGTGTGCGTGTGTGTGTGTGTGTGTGTGTGTGTGTGTGTGTGTGTGTGTGTGTGTGTGTCCTGGATGATTTACATACTCAGCGGTGGCTCCCTAAAATGCCAAATGTGTGTGTGTGTGTGTGTGTGTGTGTGTGTGTGTGTGTGTGTGTGTGTGTGTGTGTGTGTGTGTGTGTGTGTGTGTGTGTGTGTGTGCGTACTCACCAGTGTACTCTGTGTTGGACGTAACGGAGGAGGTGGTGGAGGCGTTCTCCCAGTCCTTCTCCCCGTTGCGGCTGCAGGAGCGCGTGGGAGACAGACAGCCGTCCGCGGACTCGGGCCTGGACCAACCACACACCGGGAGAACAACAACCGTTAAACATAGAACATCATTTGACATCAAACATCCACATTGGAGACTCTTGTTCATGGTCATTGTCGTCAAAAGGCATATGTTGTGAGCAACCGGAATTCTATGTTTTCGCTTATGGTGAAAGGTGTGAATCTTCAAGCTCCAAAAATGACATCCACTTACTCACAAGTAAAGCCCTTTTGACTCCAATCAAAGTGCAGCCCGTTTTTTTCCCTCAACACTGCATCAGAAATACAAATGCAGTTAACAATAGTGTCGTGCAGGCTGGTGATCCTAACAGTCTTGAAATAGTCTCTTCAGCAGAGTTGTATAAAGTAGAAGTAGAAGTACTCTTAGAGATGTAATTACAACACTAGTGGTATTGTATTACATGTCAACTATATAATATCATACTTGTACAACAAGTGTTGTTGTGGAATTACTGTTACATCTTCACGAATACTTTTACTTCTACTACTACTACTTTACACAACTCTGCTCTTCAGGCTTAATGATGCAGACATGCACAACAAAACACAAAAAACACATGTGCGACCCAGATGAATTTATCCAGCTCCTTGCAATCCAACCAGGTGGCAACATCAGGCGTGTGTAGAACAGCGACAGGAGGCGGGAAAAAGAACAACGAAGGCGGGAAAAGAACAAGCTTGTGCTCGGAGTAGCAACACAGAGTGATATGACGTGACCATGTGCTTCTTTCATGTAGCTTGCCATGCTAATTAATCATCATGGTGGATGGCACACTTTGCCATTTTGAAAATAAATAATATCCGATAGTGAAAAAAGGAAAGCAATCAAATTGTGTTCCCATAATAGGATGTTTGTATTATTAAAAACAAATCTTGGGTAGTGTTTTGTCTGTGTCGAAATGAAATAATTAAACAAAAAGTCTTTAATGGGGCATCTGTGAAAGTCGGGGCAAAATGAACCTGCTATACGGGGACCAACCTGGATTTTCGCTTTTTGGGAGAGCTCAAAAAGAAGTACAGACTCCCAGATGCTAAACTATAACTTCTGTTATTTTTCAGACAAGGAAGAGAGAGAGAGAGAGGAGGACAGAGAGAGCACAGGATGAGGAGAAGGAGAAGAGAGGGGGAAGACACAGAAAGAGGGAACAAACGAGAGACGGGAAAGATGAAACACTCGACACATGACAAGACAGAGGAGTAATATGCAGAAGGTCAGGAAACACACACAGCAGAGCATATACGAATGTGTATGTTGAAGATAGTATTACCACTCGACACAGACAGGTGAATTTGACTCAAAGGCAATGATACCATGACAGTCAATACCGACACAAGCTATTTGAACCCATCGTAGTGTTCTTAAACCACAATGAAATCAATGTTTAAAGATGCATTTAAAATCGGAAAGTTGGTTATGTGAGAAGAGAAGAGTAGAGAGGAGAGTAGTAAAGTTGGTTATATGAGAAGAGTAGAAAGCATGGAAAGGCAATGCTAATGTATTTAAGTAGCACATTTTCCACACATAGCCAGCTCAATGTGCTTGTGAGAAGAGCTGCTTTAGTAATCCTATAGGAAGTGACATCATCATACAGTACGTCCTGAGTTGCGCTACCCACCTGCCAGTGCGTTTGTCGGAGGCCATGTTGTCGTCTCCCAGGTTGAGCGATGCCAGAGAGAGGCTGGACACTGAAAAGACACGACGGCGTGACCCTGTGTGCCGACACCAAGCCAGCGCAAGAAGGCAAACAGAAAAAAACCGAAAAACACATTTATATACATGGATGCGAGCCTGTCCCAGCCATTTGTTTACACCTGCATGTACACCTGCTCCAATATAAGAGCAGTATTGCTCTTCTCTGTTGTGCTACTAGGGCATACTCATGTTATTCATTTGAGTAACAATCATTTGCCCACCAACTAATGGTAACATATCAGTCACTTTGTTCAAAGCATAGAGTCTCACTACAATAAGATGGTGAGGCGATACATTAGGTATTAGTTAACCCAGATGATATAGACATACAGCGTATCTACTAGAGATTTGAAGGACTCTGGCATTTATTCAACAAAGAGACTTTTCTTTTCTTAGGTTCACAACCACCTCTAGGATAAATCACTTTGTACTGACGTTGTAGCATAAGAGCGGAATTATGCTTTAGCCAAAGGAGAGATATGCTCAGTGACTGGACATACATGACAAGGTGTTGGTTATTCTTATGAGAAGGGCAGGCAAAAGGAAGACAATGTTGTTATTGTTGTTAGAGAAGGAGGCCAATCATGAAGGGATAAATATGGTCAGTGATGAGAGAGGTAGGAACCAGCGTCAGAACAGCAGACCTGAGCAGTCACTGGTTACTATTAGGGTTAGAGAGGGCAGCCAATAGGAATAGAGAAGCAGCAGGAAGAGGAGGAGTCACAGCAATAGCACTGGTTAGCAGGTGGAAACAAACGTTAGCCGGTGTGGAGGGAGAGAGAGAGAGACAGAGAGAGAGAGAGAGAGAGAGAGAGAGAGAGAGAGAGAGAGAGAGAGAGAGAGAGAGAGAGAGAGAAAGAAACAGTTTGAAAGAGGTCAAGACAGAGACGGCTGAGGAAAACAGAAGGGGAGAGCTGTTGCAGAGAGAATGAAACAGAGAGAGAGGCGAAAAGGATGGAGAGAAAGGAAGAAGTAAAGCCAGGAGAGTTAAAAGGCTGAGAGAAGCGAAACAGGAAAGAATGATAGGACTGGAGGAGGAGGACAGGCTCGCTGGTGACAGAGGTGGGATCCTCTTAAGGAGGCGGGGTCCTTGTCTACCTGCGGCGGCCCTGATTGGTGTGCGCGGGGAGTCCGCCCCGTCCCTGACGGACATGCGCGGTGAGTCCAGCACGTCGCGGTGTATGGACTTGGGGCGTGGCCGGCGCTGCTTGGCGCTGGCGGGGCGGGGCTTGATGACGGTGTCCATGTCCTCCATCAGCTTCAGCTGCTTCCTGCGCAGGTACTCCTGCTTTATGAACTCACGACGAGCACGCTCCTCCTCCTTCTTAACACGCTCCTCCTCCGCTTTCACTCTGAGAGAGGGAGAGAGAAGGGGAGAGGGGGTGAGAGAGAGAGAGAGAGAGAGGGGGTGGGGGAGAAGGAAAGAGAGAGAGAGAGAGAGAGAGAGAGAGAGAGAGAGAGAGAGAGAGAGAGAGAGAGAGAGGGAGAGGGGGTGTGAGAGAGAGAGAGAGAGAGAGAGAGAGAGAGAGAGAGAGAGAGAGAGAGAGAGAGAGAGAGAGAGAGAGAGAGAGACACACACACACAGAGTTACAGAAATGACCTCAGGTACAGTGGGGGTTACCGATTTCGTATCGTGTTTCCTTCAATGCACTATACAAGATCCATGTAAGGTCTGGGGAATCTCCAGTTGATCATTTCCACCTTGGGACACCTTGGATGTCCTGCGGAAGTCGCATGGTATTCACATGGCAGGGGAGAATACAAGTGGCTCTCACTGTACTGCTGCTTTGTGTGTGTGTGTGTGTGCGTGTGTGTATACCTAAGTGTGTGTGTGGGTGTGTATGTAAGTGTGTGTGTGTGTGTGTTTGTGCATGAGTGTGTATACGTGTGTATATGTGTGTATAAGTGTGTGTATGTGTCTGTGTACCTGGCCTCTTCCTTCTTTTGCTCCAGTTCTGCCTCCAGCTGTTGTTTCCGCTGCTGCTGTTCCCTCTCCCTCTTCTGTCTCTTCTCCAGGAGGGCGGCGCGCTTCAACGCCATGTCCGACTCCCCCTTCATGTCGTCCTGACCACACACACACACATTTTGATTATTTATTGATTATTTATTTGGCCAATTGTTATTAAGCCACATATTTCACATATTTCCGCACACACATACGCAGACACACGTTCAGGCACGCATCACGCATCATGCACGCACACACGCACGCACGCACACACACACACACACACACACACACACGTGCATCTGGTAACACAGAAGCCAATTTCACATATTGTTTACCCGCCAATTAACTACATGTACTCTAATGCCTGCAGCTCGACACAGCGTGACTCGCCGCCACTTTTTGCTTTGCGATTGAGCTGTGTGTCGTGCCTATTCGAAAAGCAAAAAGTGGCGGCTGAGTCGCGCTGTGTCGAGCTGTAGGACTTCCAGAAAACAGGCAGTGGAAAAGAGGAATAAAAGTCTATTAAACTGAACTGTGTGTCTCAGTGGTATATTATGCTGTTCAGATCCCACTTGTCACCTGCGCTAAACTCCCTGCATTGTACAATAACGGACCTTAGTTCACACAGGTGAAGATGTTGAAACGACGACACCAAAGTGTTAGCGACAGTGCTCTGTCTCCTCAGTACACTAAAGATACCATTTAGGGCGTTCCATTATAGATGAACACTCCATCACTATGAGCTGCGGCACTATCAACCTCGTGCATATTTCTGAATTATTGATATGCCCTACTTTCATGACCTACATCATGCCATCAAAACATACCACCACACTCTCTCTCTCTCTCTCTCTCTCTCTCTCTCTCTCTCTCTCACTCACACACACACACACACACACACACACACACACACACACACACACACACACACACACACACACACACACACAGACACACACACACACACACACACACACACACACACACACAGACACACACACCAGCACATACTCATGCACACAGAAGCGCAGACACACACAAACCACCAGTCTAGGAACATCTGCAATCCTGCTTACTTTGACCTCCTTTTAAAGGCAGTTGTTCATAATAAATGCTAGATGTTGTTCATGTTAAGAGAGATTGTAAAGGTATGCAACAGGGGTATTTAGGGTAAATAAAAGCTGAATCGAGCGTACTCCATCCTTGGAACAAACTACATTACATTACATAACACTTATCTGACGCCTTTATCCAAAGCGACTCACAGCTATTTACAGTGTATTGGTTACAGTCCCTGGATCAGTATGGGCTTAGGTGCCTTGCTCAACGGCACCTCAGCCATGGAGTGCAGTATGGAATGAAAGGGTGGGATTTGAACCTGCAACCTTCTGATCTACAGGCCTTCTCCTTAACTGTTAGGCCACGGCTGCCCCCAATCTGGTTGCCAGCCAGTGCGATGTGTTATAGTATAATGTAATGTACTGTAGTAAATGTTAAGCATTGGAGAAGTACATCTCAGTGCCTGCTAAGTACTGCATATTTGTAGTGTAGTGTAGTATAGGGCAGGGTTTCCCAAAGTGGGGTGCGCGGCCTGCCACAAGGGGGTGCGCGAGCTGAATAGAGCAATGGCTGATATGTATGTTTTTATACAGAATTTGTGAACATTACATCGATTTTAATTGTTTGGTGAATTGTATGCTGGAAGGATCCATCTGAAGTGTAATTTATAACTCCTAGACTTGTCATGCAACAAGTTCAATTGCAAAAATGTCAGAAAAAAGACGGGTCTATCGGAAATGAGGATTGCCCAAAATGTGTGGCTGTGCAACATACTGTAAGCTTAGGGGGTGCGTGAACCACATTCAGATGTAAAAGGGGGTGCGCAGGGAAAAAAGTTTGGGAACCGCTCGTATAGGGTAATGTAATGCAATTTGGTGTGATGTAATGAAATGTAATGTAGTATAGTGTTATAATGTAATGTTATGCAGTGCAATATAGTGTAATGTAATGTAGTGTATTGTATACTATTAGGGACTCCGCACACTGGCTCCGACAAAGTGTAGAGCACTGCTCTGCAAAAGTTCGATTCCATTGTTTTCAATACAACCCCGCACACTGGCGCCGATGTCCACGGCTAGCGATTAGAGATTAATTCGATTTTGTCGGAGCCGCCCATTGACTATCCATGCTATGTCCGTGTGAAATTGGGTTTGGGAGTCGGAATTGTGTCGGAAGCGAAAGTGCTCCGCAGTGCTGTTGGAACCCATGTGCGGATGTCCTTACACCAACCTTAAAGAAGAACCCGCAGCTCGTTTTCTGGTCGTCAGTGAGTCCCTCGGTGGTGCTGCTCTGCTCCGCTGTGCTCTCCTCCAGAGCCGAGCCGTCCAGAGGCTTCAGCACCGACAGCGGCACCTCGATCAGGTTCCCCTTCCCCTGGGACAGGAAGTCAGGGGGCGGAGCCTCCGTTGGCGTGACGATGACCTTCTCCGTGACCTTCTGGCTCAGCACCTCCGAAACCGAGGACTCCCGCGCCGGCTTGACCTTTGACCTGCCCACCACTGTTGCTGTCACTTCCTGTTCCTCTATGGCTTCTGATTGGTCCTTCTCTCCGTCTCTGATGTTTGATTGGTCGGTGAGCAGCTCCATGGCGCTGATGCTGCTGGTCACGCTGCCGTCGGGGGACAGGAGCTCCGAGTCCGACATGGCGGCGGAGGAGGAAGTCAAGGAGTCTTGGTCCTTCTCGGCGGCCTTCAAAGTAAAAGTCGTCGTCAATGTCAACTTCATTATACCAAAAGGACCATTCAAGTGGTCAAAGTGCACAAACAGGATAAGACTTTAAAGATGAAAATGGATACCCCCCACCCACGTATACAAATCAGCTTGCCTAATGTGTGTGTGTGTGTGTATATGTGTGTGTGTGTGTGTGTGTGTGTGTGTGTGTGTGTGTGTGTGTGTGTGTGTGTGTGTGTGTGTGTGTGTGTATATGTGTGTGTGTGTGTGTGCGTGTGTGTGTGTGCGTGTGCGCATCTCCTCTCACCTTAGCTGCCGCTCTCTGCTTCCTACGGCCCTCTGCCATGTAAACAAAGCAGCTGGGCTCTGGTTGGCTGGGCGAGAACCTCTTCAGTCGCGGGATGCTGTCCACAGACAGCGGCGCCGTCACCACTCGGCTGAAGGGGGCGATCTTGAGCTCGCTGGGCCGCGGCGCGCGCGTCGTCTTGGAGTGGAAGGAGGCCGACTTGCGGCGCAGGCTGGTGGGGGAGCGATGGGCGGAGCGCGGGGAGTCGGCGGGGGAGGGGGAACCTGAGGAGCAGTGTATAGCATAAAGACACCTTATTAATTCCCATGCATGACCATTGAGAATCTATTAATCCCATACACATAATAGTAAAGCAGGACATAGACTCTTTCTTAAGTCCCCAGGCTGGTGGGGGATGGGTGAGCAGAGGGGAGAGGGAACCTGACTAGAGGGGAGGAGTATAGATACGTAATTGTGTGACCAATACTAAGAACACATGTGCCGTAAGATAGTAATCCACTGAATGTGGTGGGGGAGTGGTGATCAGTGATGATTAATCCCGCATTTAAGACAGTAATCTATTGAACACGCTGGGAGAGCGCCAGCGGTGAGCAGAGAGAGAGTCCACTGGAGCAGGGGATCTTGAGAAGAGTAGAGTACCGTAGAGTGTAGAGCTATATTATGACGCCATATGAACTACGCTATATTCATATTCATATAGCACATATTAAGACAGCCGAATCCAAACCAACCAACCTGAGGATCTCGTGGCTGTGGTAGAGGTGCATGCCAGCTTCTGTGGCGAGTGGGAGCTGACCCAAGACACACACATGCACACATACTGTAAACACATTTAGCATCTGGTGCTAACCAACCTGAGGATCGTGTGGCGATGGTAGAGGCGGTGCTAACTAGCCTGATGGTAGGGACACATACAAGCGAATTTGCGAACTTTGCCATTCATTCCTATGAGAGAGGCGGAGGCAAACGATGGCAAGCGAAAGCAAGCGAACAGGAGCAAAGCGAAGCAAAATTATTAAAGAAAGTTTAATGTTATGCAAATGAGGAGCAAATTCGCCTGCCGCGGCACAATCAAATCAGCAACATAACTGTTCCATTCCATTTAATTCGCCGCGACGACCTGATAACGGTTGAATTTCGCCTCTCTTCACTTTGTTTGCTTCGCCTCCTATGTGTCCCTACCGTGAGGATCGTGTGATGGTGGTAGACACGGTGCGTGCCAACCTCTGTGGGGAGTGGGAGATGACCAAGGACACACACATGCAAACATACATAAACTAAACCCATAGAACTAATACATTATTTCTATGAACTAAACCAACCTGAGGGTTGCGTGGCGGTGGTAGATGCGGTGATAACTAACCTGAGGATCGCGTAGCGATGGTAGAGGTGGTGCTTACTAACCTGAGGATAGCGTAGCGATGGTAGATGCGGACGGTGCTAACTAGCCTAAGGATCATGTGGCAATGGTAGAAGTGGTGATAACTAACCTGAGGATCGCGTGGCGATGGTAGAGGCGGTGCGTGCCAGCCTCTGTGGGGAGTGGGAGATGACCCAGTGGGGATGCTGCTGCTGCTCCCTCATCTGCATGATCACTTCCTGCTGCTGCGCCAGACGCTGCATCTCCGTCTGCAGGAAGTTCAGCGAGGAGTTCAGCTTGTCGATGGAGCGGGTGTACTCCAGCAGGTCGGCCTCCGTCACCACCCCCTCGTCCCCTCCGCCTGGAGACCGCAGAGCCGCGGGCTGAGGCTGCTGCTGCTGCTGTTGGGGCTTACTGGGCTGCAGTGGAGACTCAGTACTGCCCCCGGTGGCTGAGGCGGTGGTTGCAGCTGCCATCTTGAAGGAATAAATCAATGAAGGAATGAGTTTATTCAGTCCACTGCTTCAGTTCAGAAGTTACAGTAATACTGTGCAGTCGTTAGGGTGCTCTGTCCACAATACAAGCTGGATGAAGGAAAATCTTCACAAACACATACAATCATCAGTATAGTTTTTTGTAGCTTTTATTAGTGCATGATTTATACTTTATAGTTTGCACTGTGTGCACCTTGAAGGGAGGCTTTAAATCCCATTGCACTCTACCCTACCCTACTCTATTCTATTCTATTGATATAAATCTGTGACATGTGAGGTGATGTGTCACACGTACCTTCTCCTGTGCCTCCTCCTTGGTGGGCGACGGCGTCTCGTCTCCGCGGCGTCGCACCACGTCCAGGAAGGCGCTGCGTCCCATCTTCTGGCGATGGCGCGTGAAGGCCGCCTCCACCTTCCTCTTCTGCGCCTCGATGGCGCGACGCTTCTCCTCCAGTCGCATGCGCAGCTGCACCATCTCCGCAGCCATGGCCTGCGCCGGGTCACGTGGCGGTTGGCTCAGTGGTAAGTAGGCGGGGCTACCTTCCGGCGTTAGAGGGGCCCAGGATACCGAGTGCTGGACGCCACTGCCGCTGTTTTCCACTCCAGACCCACAGGGGGTGCTCTTTGGGGAGCCTGTTAGACTGCCGCCACCGCCACTGATGTTCTCTTTACCATCGGGTACGATCTTGCGGAACTTCTGCTCGGCGAAGCTGGTCATCTTCATGCCGGCACCGGTGAGGGATGATGAGGGGGTGCCACTGCTGCCAGGTGACCTGGAATACAATAGAGCAATACGATTGAAGAGCCCACGCCCAAAACTTCAGTGTTTCCCATGCACAGACCATTGTGTGGTGCAGAACCACAGGATGAAAATCCAGCACTATAAATGGGGGTATACAGAAAACACTTGCACTGACGTTTTGCCTGTGGCACAACACATTACTACCAGGTCTGTGGTAAACACTGTACTTTGTCATGCAATAATACACTGTTACAATGTATTCTATTGTCTATCTCATCTGCTGGGATAGGGGCTAATGTATCCCTGGCTGGTGTAATGCTGTAGTGTAATATACAGCAATATATCTAAAGTAGTGTAAGATAATGTAATCTCTATCTGATGGGGCAGACGTTTGTGGAGCCCTTGGCTGGTGCTAGAGTAATGTCATGTAATGTACTGTAATTAGGGCTGGGTAAAATAATCAAGTTAGTCGATAATCGATCGAATCGAAATTCCCATAATCGATTCACAGGGCACCAAATCGATTTTTTGGTTCTTTTTCTTTTTGTTATTTTTGTTTAATTTAGGTCTATGGAAAATACCCAGTAGGTATTAGTCAATTAGGCCTACTTATTACAAATTAGCAATCTGTTAACACTGTCAAGCCACAGCCCTTTGACATTTTTATATAAAAATAGGCAACAGAATCTTTTGGGGGAAATCCTTGCACCAGGGAACGGATTGAATCGATTCGGAATGAGTCGAATCGAATCGAATTGAATCGTGATTAATTGATTCAAAGCCCTAAGAATCGAAATCGAATCTATACAGGAACATGGCTGCGATACCCAGCCCTAACTGTAATGTAATATTGTCATCTGTACCGGCTGGGGCAGGGGCTGGTGGAGCCTTGGCTGGTGTAATACTGGTTTAATACTGTAGTGTAGTGTAGTAGTAATGTAATAATGTAGTGATGTAATCTGTACCTGCTGGGGCAGGGGCTGGTGGAGCCTTGGCTGGCGCTGGTCCGGCCCTCGTACTCCTGGTCCATGTCCAGGTCGATGCTGGCGGTGGTGCAGTCCCTAAGAGAGGAGTCCTGGTCCTCATCCAACGTCTCCTGGATGTCCTCCGTGCGCACGTGGATGCCTGTGTCCACCTCCGTGGTGTCCGTCGCGCCCTTGGACGACCTTGACACAGAGTCCAGGTCATCCAGTTCCATGTCGAGGTCACCCTCGGACGCCATTCCTCCTCCTCCTCCGGCCTTGGCGTCGAGATCCAGGCGGGGGCCCCCGAGGTGCAGGAAGAAGCCCGGGCTGGAGCCTCCGTTCTGGGGCGGCCGCTGCCGGTGGGCCGGGGGGCTGTGGATGATCTCCAATGCCTCCTCGATGCTGGGGGTGGCCATGCCATTACCATGGCCTGGGAGTGATTGGAGAAGGACGAACAGAACAAAACAGGAATATAGTGAATGAACAGCATGCCAGTGGCTTTTACATGTACTTTCAGGTTGGAAGCCCATGAGAAACAAGAGGGCTGTAAGTGATGGGAGAAGGATGAAATATAAAATAGCAGAAAAATACTATTTAACTTGCATATTGTGTTTTCTATTATGGAAGTGGAGTTTAGAAACCCATGAAAAACAAGAAGTATGCCTCTCTTTTCAGACTGGAAAATTGAATGTCTAGGAAAAGAGCCCATGTAAAGGATTTGCAAATAGCAAAGGTGAATACAGCAAGAAAATACACATTGTGGATGTTACCACATCACACTACCTCACAGAGTTTACAATGATGATGTTGTTTTTCAAACATGAATTTCCAGGTAAGGCCTGTCTGACTGTTTTTCCCTTGTTTTTTTATTGTGATATGGATCCCCATGGGTCTGTAATAAAAGGAGGAACTGAATTACCGTGGTGGGTGTCCAGTGAGAGTCCGTTGGAGGGCGGCAGGCTGAGGCGGGGATGGGGGTGGGGCCGAGGCTGCCTGGGTCTCCTGACGTGCTCCGGGCCGGCCAGGCTGTCTGGGCAGCCCTCCTCCTCGATGCCCACGCTGGTGCCGTTGACGGGCTGGAAGGAGAGGTTCCTCTTCAGGCCCCGCGGCATCTGGTGCACATTGAAGCCACCCAGTCCCTCGCTGCTCACCGACCTGGTCATGCCCCTGCTGGACAGCGAGGGCATCGCACCGG
Organism: Engraulis encrasicolus; assembly: GCF_034702125.1. NCBI lineage: Eukaryota > Metazoa > Chordata > Actinopteri > Clupeiformes > Engraulidae > Engraulis > Engraulis encrasicolus. Next base: position 19,752,623 of record NC_085862.1, on the reverse strand, counting down.
GCTCCTCGTCCTCGTTACTGTCGAAGGGGATGTCGAAGGAGACGCCTTGAGTGGCGGCCCTGAAGGACAGAAGAATAGAGTATTAGTTCTAGCGTTTTCATAAATGTGCGTTTCTCCAGCCACCTCAATAGATTCGACAGAAATCGCTGTTGCATCACGGCCTTTACTGATAAGCCTCTATGTAACTCGCTGACCAGTCACTGTGTGCCTTCCTCCTCTAGAGTCTGGAGAGAAGTGACATGATATAATCCATCTCACTATCTCCACATTAATATTCTACCATTTCTTTATGGATACTCAGCCTGAGTCGAGGACAAATTGGCATTTTTTTGCCAGCATAAGATATGTCATCTTATTCTTGCCAGCTGTTCCATCATCACCTATCCCTGTCTCTAATGTCTTCCCGCAGAGCCTGCCGCTCAGAACCTTTTTCATTCGAAGGGCCACTTCAAATTTTATTAAGTCCTCCAAGGGCCCTACCATGAACACAAACCAGGATTTCCCGCTGCACTTTACAGGCCTATATTGAAGGTGACCCGTAAAGGTGCCCCTCCAGACATATGCAACCCACCCCTGTTCAAGGCCGATGGATCACTCTCTATCCCATCTGTATGAGGCTTAGGTTTACTGACGTTCGACTGTCAAACTGCTAGTTTGCATCCGTTACACCTCTGCCACTTTCAACATCAAAGTGAAGTGAAAGCCCATTGGGAAACTCCAACTCCCATTGTCATTGTGACACAGCACTCCACAGCACACAAGTGAACACTGCACACTGCACACAATGAAATTGCATTTATGCCTCAACCATGCAAGGGGGCAGCCCTCAGTGTCGCCCAACAGACAGCAGTGTGGTGGGACGGTACCATGCTCAGGGTACCTCAGTCATGGAGGAGGATGGGGGAGAGCACTGGTTGATTACTCCCCCCACCAACCTGGCGGGTCGGGAGTCGAACCGGCAACCTCTGGGATGCAAGTCTGACGCCCTAACCGCTCACCCATGACTGCATCTCCTATCCCTCCTGTCTTACACCACTCACTGCCTTACTGCAGCATACGCATGGCCGAATGACTGAACCATAATGCTGGTGTGACATTGCTGTATGGATGAATGAGTTCGCTGGCTGCTGTGACCTCGCTGCAGTGCTGCACTCACCTCTTCTCTTTGGGCCACGTCCCCAGGCAACCATCCACAAAGGACATGGAGGTGGACCTCTTAATCTCACCTGGGGGAGGGAGGGAGGGAGAGAGAGAGAGAGAGAGAGAGAGAGAGAGAGAGAGAGAGAGAGAGAGAGAGAGAGAGAGAGAGAGAGAGAGAGAGAGAGAGAGAGAATTGCAGTCAAATGTACCCTTGGGCATCTAAACGGCTGACAGCAGTGAAATACAGTATGGGAAAGGTGAAGCCATGACAGAAGCAGCAGCAGAAGTATAGGGTGCTATGATACAAGCAAACTCTGAAGCAAACCTACCTGAGTTCATCGATGTCCTTGGCTGGGGTCTGAGGGGCAGGCTAGGAGGAACAAGAATTGAAATTGAATTAGAATTATTTAATCCAACCAAATAAAGAAGAAAAAGAAAAAAAATACAGTATATCAAAAAAGTGAGTTCACCCCTCACATTTCTGTGGATGTGTAAGTGGTATATCTTTTTTATGCGGCAACAGAAAAGAAATGTCACTTTGACACAATGACACAGAGCACATCTTACATAACTATTTCAATTTCTTGTTCTCAATTCAAAATAAAGCCATATAATAATTCAAAATAAAGCCATTAATATCTCAATCTCTGCTTAAACAAGTGAGTACACCCCCCATATGAAAATACATAATGGGTCATGATCGTCCTCAGTAGTAACAGTACATGTGAGCATGCATGTTTCTTTTGGTGAACTTTAGTTACCTGGGCCTCTCTGGGCTGGGCGGCCTCTCCATAAAGCTCCTCTTGGTGGCATTGGAGATGGGCACAGGAGTCAGCTTCTTCAGGGCAGAGGTCGGCTCTGTGGAGAGAGAGAGAGAGAGAGAGAGAGAGAGAGAGAGAGAGAGAGAGAGAGAGAGAGAGAGAGAGAGAGAGAGAGAGAGAGAGAGAGAGAGAGATTATGAATATTGTTTTTATTACATTGTTTTGTTTTTCTGTTGCGTTTTATGCTGCATGTTATGGGATCTATTAGTTACCTTCAGTCTCTAGAACTTGTGGCTGTACAAAAGGGGGCTTCACTACTTCGAACCAGGAGAAGAGCTCTGCCATAAATGCCAAGTAGTTATTCTGCAGCACAGGAAGACAGAAAGACAGACAGGACACACGTTAATCAAATGACAACATGACAACACTGAGAAAAAAACATGTACGGTAGTAAACAGTTAGTTAAGTATCTACACCTCCCCTCCTCACACTCTGACAGAAAGGTCTAAGATATGGGACTGCAGTACCTGTCTGTGTCCACAAGAGGTCTCTGCACCCAACAAGACGTGTGAGGAGACCATGTGCAATCTATAATTCATTGAACAGGGAGGGTTTCCCTTTTACAAAGGCAACGAGAGGTGCAGCATGTGGAAAAATACAGTGTGTTGCCCATGTGCTGTGAATGAATCCAACACAGCTCGCTGGACAAAGGGGTTTATCTGGACAAGATGTTTCCTTAGACGGGTAAGGTCATGTACAGCAGTGCTACTCTTCCTTTGGAAAATCTAGAGGGTGAATCGCACTTTAGTTCAACTGAGAATTTGCCCTGTCA
>NC_085862.1:19737390-19747390 GCF_034702125.1 Engraulis encrasicolus | reverse complement strand
CACACACACACACACACACACACACACACACACACACACACACACACACACACACACACACACACACAGACACAGACACAGACACAGACACATACAGAGGGGTGCCCATGATGTGCTGAACTAAACGTCTCTTATCCGCTAACATAATCACGGACCCCTTAACTAAACTAACCTCATTATAATACACGCCCACCCACCGGGAGAGAGGGGAGACGGAGGAGATGATTGGATAAAGAGTCGGCCAATCAAAATGGGCTGTGGCCCATGCCATACTGCTGGCATGTGCTGCGCTGAGATACCCACATACACCCACAGACACCAACACACACCGACCCACATCAACAGATGACGACACACACCATCACACACTGCACCACGCTGGAGAGTAGCGGGTGGAGAGATGCAGAGATAGAGAGATGAACAGACACAAGGAACGGAGAGGTGGGAGAGCTGAAGGAGGGGACAGACGGAGAGAAAGATTAGAGATGGAGCAAAATGAAGAAACATAGATGGAGGAATAAAACTGCTGAAAAGATACAGGGATGGAGAAGAGGAAGATTGAGATGGAGAGAAATAGCTGGATGGAGAAATAAAAAGATGAACGGAGAGAGGGATGGAGAAGAGAGGGAGAGACAGCAAGAGATATGGAGAAAGGTAGAGACATACAGTACATAGATGGAGTGATAAAAAGATGAGGAGATGGCGTGATGATAAAGGAGAGAAGTCATCCCCCTATGCTGCTTGGCAGAGAGGAAGGGCAGTAATGTATGCCATTAAGCATGCCCATAAACAGCGCTAATGGCGGCCCTCACACTTAATGCAAGTGCTCACACTCACAATAAACTGGGGCAGACTGTGTGTTTGTGTACACTATATTGGATGGTGTGTGTGTGTATGTCTGTGTATGTGTACGTATGTGTATGTATATGTGTGTGTGTGTGTGTGTGTGTGTGTGTGTCTGTGTGTGCGCGCGCGTCTGTGAATTTATGTCTCTGCATTTAAGCATATGGGAAATACATTGACATGTGCAGACAGTAGGGGGTGGGTGGGTGGAGGAGGCAAAAACTGGCAGACAGACGCTATATCATTCTAGCACTTGATTATTCTCCCAGGAGAAAAACAAATTGAGATTGAGATCCGTTTCCCATGCCACTAATAAGCCAATCAGAATGTATGTATATCCCCACTTTGACTTGTGCTGAATGTGTATTGTGCTCAATGTGAATATGTCTCTTTTTCTACTGTGTGTATATGCGTGTCTCTCTTTCTACTATGTATATTGATATATAATACATTTATATTTCTGAGAAAATAACATCCAATTCAAATCGACAGATAGAGATCTGTTGTTCAACTGACTGTGAACCGTTAACCGTGACCGTGCGCAATACATTGTGAGTGCACTGTGCGTCTGGAGGGTGCGTCTTTACATGTGTCTGTATTGTGCAAACGGCATGTGGAGACAGTGTGAGTCTGTACTTAATGTGTAGAGATCCATAGCTGCCTAGAGGATGGGTTAGCTTATTACATTACACTTAGCTGACGTGTTTGAATCATGTATTGTTGTCTATGTGGAGACATTGTTAGTCTATACTGCACAGATCCATTGCTGGCTAGAAGAAGGGCAGCTCTCCGGAGTGCGTCTCCGCGTAGACACACCTCCACAATGAAAGCCATTAGACTGATGGAGTCAGTGGAGTCTAGGGTACCGCATCAGGAAACTAGGTCAAGGTTGGAGATGGGCTCTTTTATCATTCAGCACGTTCACACACACACGTACGCACACGCACGCGCAGACACACACACGCACGCACGCACGCACACGCACGCACGCACGCACACACAAACATACTGTACAGGTACAGACAGACAGACTGACAGACAGACATAAACAGAGACATACACACACGGACACACACACAGTAGATGGCGACACACACACAGATACAGACATGTACACACACACAGGCATGCAGGCACGCAGACACACAGGCACGCACGCAAAAACGTTTGTACACACACCATCTACGGTATAACCCCCTGGATTCTCTTAAAAAATGAACCAAAATATAGCTTTTGGCAATAATCAGAGGTATTTAAAACATTATTAGACCAAATAAATGCTTGCCAAAGGAAGAGCTTGTTTCATCATTAGTGAATTTGTTGTCTCGAAGGACCAGCACTAAACTAATGAAATTCAGCTCAATCCGCACGAGACTAACAGAGAGACTACAGTGGGAAATATCTGCAACTGTGGGAACTAAACCAGAAAGTCAAAATCCTCAGCCACATATTCATTACATAAAAAACAATCATATGGCTGACATCAACTGTGTTGAGTTTTATTCTGCAAACTGAAGTAGATTTTGCAGATCCACTATTTTGTGTAGGAGAACAAAGCAAAGACCAGCTGCACCCCTTCACTGAGACAAAGATGGGTGAAGGCAATATCTGGTAACAGACACATGACAGGTACACACACACACACACACACGCACACATGTGCACACACACACGCACACGTGCATACGCACGCACGCACACAGAGACACTCACGCACTGACACAGAGGTGCTTGAAGGCAATATCCGCTAACAAGCTTAGAGCACACATTTCAAAACACTACAGTGACGCTCAGACTGATGTAGTATGAAGCCACACACACGCGCACGTGCACGAGCACGCACACACACACACACACACACACACACACACACGCACGCACGCACGCACACACATGCACGCACGCACACACACACAAAGACATCCAAACTGACAGTGCAAGCAAAGTCCGATCATCATCAGTGCAGCAGCAGGCAACATATCATGCGTGCACACACACACACACACACACACACACACACACACACAGACACAGACACACACAGACACACACACACACACACACACACACACACACAACACACACACACACACACACACACACACACACACACACACACACAACACACAACACACACACACACACACACACACACACACACACAAAACACACACACACACCTGTCAGTTCAGCATGCTGGGGGGTTATGGGAACATTGCTGTAAGCATTTAGAATATAAGTAAAAGAAAACACATTCATGAAACATCCTTGAAACAGACAGCCTCATACTGGCACTAAGAAAAGGAAACACATGCATGAAACACCAGGTCTTATGCTAGGACGAGAGATGTGGAGAACTTGAAATGGGAAATGTCCTAGCTGTAAGCCCTTGTGATAACATAAATAAAGGGAAACACATCCATGAAACATCCATGACACACCAGGCCTTGTGTTGAGACTAAGGAGGATGTAGAAGAATTAAGACAACTTAAGGGGAAAGGTCCTTGCTGTAAGCCTTTCAAATAATAATGTAAATGTTCCATTTACAGACGACGGTAAACATAGGTCTTCAACACATACCTCATGCCACTAACACCAACTCCTCACCTACTAAAGACAGGCAGACAGACGCTCTCCGGTCCAACGCTCAGACTCCAACAATAACAACACACTAAGGTAAGCATAAACTGACATTTACACACTGATTAGGTCAACTTGGAGGGGTATTATAAAGGTCTAGGGTGAAGGAGAGGGAGAAAGGGGGGGGGGGGAGAGAGAGAGAGAGAGAGAGAGAGAGAGAGAGAGAGAGAGAGAGAGAGAGAGAGAGACAGAGAGAGAGAGAGAGAGAGAGAGAGACCGTGACACTCACTCTAAATGAAAAACAACATGTTCCTGAACAGTACACCAGTAAAGTATTTCTGTCTTCATCATAGAGTGGCCGTGTGGCACAGCAATGATTTTTCCACCAGCGGCTCTGTCCAAACCCGTTACGTTACCCAACCACCCTGGCGCTGGCCCAGAACCACAGCCCGGCCCTACAGGTCTCTCTTGAGCACAGAGGGGTAACCGACCGGCCCTGGCCGGGTCGCCAGGCACAGCAGAATATGCCACCACCCACCCCACAGCTCCCGGCCAGCCAAACCCAGCACAGGGTCCATTTGTAGCCAAGGGAACCGCTTGCCTGTGATGTGGCTTTAGTCAACCAGAACCGACCGGGTACAGCAAAACCTCCATGACGGCTCAGTTTCACAGCAGCGCAGCAGAGATGAGAGGGAAGGGAGAGGGACTAGAGACACACTAGCATTTTACACATCAGCATGTGGTGCAGAGAGGAACTGAGGAGTTCATCAGTCTAGTGGCCGATGATTGCTCCTGTGTAGCTGCAGTAAAGCAGTCATATATCAATAGCAACTATAACATCTCTGAGTTCCCACAGCGGTAGACCTTGAGACATTTACAGTAAAATCTGAGTCAATTCAGACAGGAGACAGCGATAGGCCACAAACGGTGAGTGTGAATGCTCAAAGGGCAAAAGCAGTCTTGTCTGAACACAACCACATTGTATTTTAATTACGATAGCTTGAGATTTCATTTACTTTGATCACCACACAGCCTCTGAGGGCTCCAAAACAGAATCAATAGCTAGCAGATAGAGATGGCAATCCCTTCTCTCACTGCTCATATTCCACGTCATCTAATAGAAATTCAAATGCGCACTTAAAACACAACACCCAGACTATTGATTTTTCCGTTGATTTAGATGCTGTCGGACAAACGACGCCCACACACAAACAAACTGGAGGGCAGTGTAAGGCACAAATAAACCACTGCCTGGTATAACCTGAAACCCACTACTGCAATGTTTTATTCCCGGCACCATGGAGACACATAGGTAGCGATGATGCACAAAATCCTAATAGCCTGAATTCAATCAGCTACATTTTGATTCTTAGTGAGGAGGTGTCATAATGTTTTTTTGGGGGTGAGCGTAAAGCTGTGTGGGTCTTATTGGGCCATTAGGGTTGATTCAAACAGGACAACAGCCCACATGACATGAACATTGGACAAGATACTCCTCATGAACAAAAATTCTCAATCTCAGCTGACGAGAGACTAAACATTTTTAAGACTTAAAAAAAGAAGTTCAGTAGCCAAGAACTTAACTCTAAAAAGCTATCCAGTTGCCTCAGCTAAACTCCTTTGACTAAGATAATCAGGATGAATGAGAATCATCACAGCCAATCCTCATGTTTGTCCAGCATGAGAGTCTTAGAGAGTATATCACTTAAAGGGACACTGTGCAGGAAATGGTCAAAAAAGGTACTGCAACTATGCTGCTCATTGAAACTGGGTTGCCTATTGCCAAATTTGATCTTTTCATGAAAGTGTACTACGTAATAAACTAATATTTTCTAGTATGGCCCAAGTACAGTCAGTTTTACAGCTAAAAATGGCTATTTCTGGAAAATCTAAATGGCGGACCATGGAGAAGATCCACCTTTTCATGTATGAAAAGTGCAATTTTCCCAGTCATAATGAACACTTTGATGATGGTGGTAAATAAATATTCATGAAAAAGGTAACATTAGCGAATAGGTAGCATGGATTCTGGAAATAAACAACTAAAAAATCTTACACAGTGTCCCTTTAAGTCTTGTCTCACCTTCATACAAAGGTTAGTACCTAGCTGTCTCAGCTTCATGCTCAAGTTAGCATCTTGTTATAGTGCAATATAATGTGATTGTGTCTTACCTTCATGGATGAGTTGGCGTAGAGCATGTCCTCCAGTGTGAAGTGGCAGCATGTGTCCAGCTTCTCCCTGCAGAAGTCCTGCACCAGCTGCAGGTTGGACAGCCGGTCCGCTAGCGTCATGCTCTCCTTCAGGCACACGTCTGCATACGACAAGTTGCACATGACACACACCCAAGCGACACAGCAACGGGTACCGCAGCGATTCAGGAGGGAAGTGGTTGAAAGAAAGGAAAAGAAAGAAAGACAGGAGGAGGAGATGGAAGGGGAGAGAAGAGGAGAAGTAACCTGGGTCAGAAATCTGTTGCTCCAAACACGTGCAAACTGTTTACGTTTAGAGAATGCACTGGCCCCTTGTCAACCCGGCGTCGTCCAATCAGCGCCACTGATGCCTTAATGCGGTTACTTAAACAACACTCTGCGGTGAGTGGCACACAAGGGGACCTCTGTGGATGTAACGTGGTTATCTGGTGTGTGTGTGTGTGTACGCTGCGTAGCTTTAAACAGTCTGTGTGTGTGTGCACGCTGTGTGTCCTTAAATAGTGCATTGGTGAGTGCCAGTGTGCTATCAATGTGATCTATGAGGCCTTAATCATGGAGGATAATGAGATTTGGACTGAAGGCATTAGAGGGCGGGGTGGGGGTGGGGGCCATCCTGGGGTGGGGAGGACAAAAGGGCAGTCTGACCTGATAAAAGGTGTGGTGAGATGAGATGGGGTGGGGTGTGTGTGTGTGTGTTTGTTGGGGTGGGGGGGCATAATCAAATGACCTCATACTGTACTGTGCAGTAGATGCCATAATAAAAAAGGGCACTCTGACTTGATAAAGTATGCTGTGAGATGAGATGGGGTGGGGTGTGTTTGTGTGTGTGTGTGGGTCGGTAGGGGGTGGGGATGGATGAGGGAGTGATTTGAGTATGAGTTGAAATGACCTTAAACAGGATGCAGTACATAGGGTGAGTTAATTTCATGAATGAGTATTCTGGTGCATTCTGGGCCTTACACTGCTATCTGGCCCTCCTGTATGAACATGTCTGGGTGGGCAGTAGAATTGAGGCAGTGATGTACATCTAGAATTGTGTGAAGTGTTGTGTGTTCTCTTAGGCAGCGATCACACTGGATGCGGAATTCTGCTTACAATCACCGTTGCGTGTCCAGCTGATTAACTACTTTGTAGCAGTGATCAGACCATACATGGATCAGCTGTGCCTGTTCGAATGTGGTCAGTAAAATCTTTAGCGTTGCCCAGGCAACGTTGTAACGGCTGAGCTGTCACTTGCAACGTAATCTATGGTGTTGAGTTATTTGTGTTGTGAAAACATACACAAAAGCTTTGCAAATTCATCTACTGTATGTAAAATGGATAGAAGACGAGCTCTTTGCTTGCTCTAAACTTGGATTGTGAATCTGATATGAATGTTGATAACAGTGTCATAATAGAACATCTGGAAATCCGCCCCTGACACGAAGCAGATTTTTGCCACCTTGATTCGAACTTTTTTTTGTACTCAATCCGCCCGGGACGGACAGGCAGAGAATCCGCAATCTGCCTAGCGCTGACATTCAGAGCGGAATACGCTCACTTTCATTAACAAACCACAGAACAAATTCGCCTCCAACTGTAAAATCCACGTCCAGTGTGATCGCGGCATTACTCTGTAACCTGACGATATTGAGGCAGAAGAATTGTAATCAAAGAAAAGGGGGGTGCACCTCGCATCAATTTTTTCTTCTTTATTTTTGTGCACAGACGCGTTTCGGCGTGTGCCTTCCTCAGTGTGCAATGTTGCTTTTCTTTGATTCTAAGTATTTATTTGGGACTGCACCCTTAAAAGTTATCAAGAAACCTGAGTGAAGCCTGCTACCTACTTGATTGAGGCAGAAGAATTGTAACAATGTGGCAAGGGCACTGTGGTGTAGTGCATATGATTCATAGTATATGTATATGACTAGTGCGAATGGGTGCTGTCGTACCCTGCAGCCTGACGATGTCTGGAGAGGCGAAGTGTAACAGTGCGGCGAGGACAGAACCGACTGTAGTGTAGTGCATATGTACAGTGTATGATTATATGTAGTGTAGTACATACTGTATGAGTGGTGTAGTAGTACATAGTATACCACTGTAGTTTAGTGTGAATGGATGTTGTCGTACCCTGCAGCCTGACTATGTCTGGACAGTAGAAGTGCAGCAGTGCAGCGAGGGCCGAGCCGTCTGTGGTGTCCTTCAGCAGGTTGTCCACCGGGGGGATCCACTGAGCCGTCTGGGGCAATACCTGCTCCTTACGATAGCGTGCCTGGGGTGGGAATATGGAGGAATATAGTGAGCGGGAATAAGATCTTTAGCAACTCTGGAAGTCGACTCAACACACACACACACACACACACCAACATACAAGCGTGCATACGTATGCACGCAGGCACGCACACACACACGCACACACACACGGTACACAGACACAAACACAAAACAACCATGACAGACATACCATAACATCCACCAGCAATGCTTTTAAATTCATGTGACATTCACATTCATGCACATATATACATACCTGGACACACAAAACCACAGAGACATAAGGAGAAGTAGAAGCATTGATATGGATGTAATTACATCACTAATAACTAAGTGTGATATTACGTAGATGCAATTCATTTCATTTTGCTGGTTTCATTACATCCATAACAGTACTACTGGGTCAAAGGCGTCCAAAATGAAATTGTCCTTCAGTGTAACAGATACATTCTACTGACTGTAGCTGTAAAAAAACACAATTTTTAAATTGTTTCAAGTGAATGGATGACAGCCGAGGCTTTCATGAATTCACTGGAAAAAATAAATAAATAAAAAGAGTCATGTTTTTTACAGTTACAGTCAGCAGAAGGTATCCGTTACACTGAAGGACAATTTCATTTTGGACGTCTTTGACCCTACTACTTCTAATTGATGAATCTCTGCACAAACACAAATTGCAATCAAAAGGTAAACAAATAAAAAAAACAGTCACGGAAAGATACATTAACTCAAGCTTCCTCCATGGGCAAGAATGTAAAAGGCTACAAAAGTGAAACCATCGCACAATATCACAGTGCTCAATGAAATCTACGGTCACACAGAGGGTGGTGCGTTGTGTGCAGTTGAAATCTACGGTGTCACACAGTGTGGTGCGTGCTATGAAATCTAATCTAGTGGACACACGGTCTGGTGTGGGAAATGAGAAACTTGATGAAATGGAGAGAGAGGGCAATCGGAGAGGTAATAATAACCAGATAAATGACAATAGAAACATGAGGACTGATAAACAGAGAAACGGCGGTCGGGTCAAGCACAGCTTTATGACGGCAGGACGGACACAATGACGGACGGAATTGAGGAAAATGAGTCAGTCATCACAGCAATGACAGAAATATGGACAGACTGACAGACAGACAGACAGGCAGATGAAGGAGAGCGAGTGAGGGAAAGATGACAGACAGGCGAGTTGAGATGCTTATTCAGCAGTCTGACTTACAGGGACCAGTTTCATGTACCATTTGGTGGGCGACTTCAGCAGAGCCAAAAGAGATCAGGAGAGCAAGCAGAAGACAGCAGTGAGCAGAGTAGAGTAGAGCAGAGCAGAGTAAAGAAGCAATCACCCCAGCACAGTAATCCTGTTAACAGAGTGAGTGTGTGTGTGTGTGTGTGTGTGTGTGTGTGTGTGTATGTGTATGCGTGCACTGATGCAATCAGGGTCAACTCCTTTGATAGGACACAGACGGTCTTCCTCCTGAGGGAAGACATGTGCAGCTCCTCTCAATGGAAACTCTCTCCTCAATAACAACACTGGCTCCTTTAAAGATCACACGGGAACTCAATAACAACGCTGACTTTTTGAAAACCACTCAGGAATTTTAGAACGGGGTGTCCCAGATTACCATTTGAAAAGATCACAGTAGAATCTACAGTGCCGTGTCCTAGTTTGGCTTTTTAAAACACTGGAATCTAAAGCCTGATGGGTCGGCCTATTTATGTATTTTCCTTGATCACACTGGAAGCTACAGTGCTGTGTGTCCCTCTAAGCACACCGTAGCTCACGGGGAGCTGCAGTACAAACACATTTCCCCTCATGATGACATCTTAGAGCGTTTGAATGGCTGTGTGTGTGTGTGTGTGTGTGTGTGTGTGTGTGTGTGTGTGTGTGTGTGTGTGTGTGTGTGTGTGTGTGTGTGTGTGTGTGTGTGTGTGTGTGTGTGTGTGTGTGTGTGTGTGTGTGTGTGTGTGTGTGTGTGTGTGTGTGTGTGTGTGTGTGATAGTGAGCACAGCTGCAGAGCTCAATGGGAAAACCAATTAACTCAAGATGAGCTGAGATATCTACGGCCAATAAACTCACTTTAATTCAAATCTAACCGGCGGTGGAATAGTACCCACA
>NC_085862.1:19632390-19729890 GCF_034702125.1 Engraulis encrasicolus | reverse complement strand
CACTGCATGGGAGCCATATGGCAGATCCATCTGGCCGATTTGGGGAGAAGAGTATATGTGCAGAAACCATAGCTAGGGCTAGGGCCAGTGAACCATTCAGTCTTTCTTGAAGTGCCCCTTTTTTCAGGCATTATTTTACCTCAGAGTGTAGTTAACGCTCCATTTTGATTCCATCATTTGCCTAAGTGGGATAGACTTCAGTGACATACTGTATGTCAGTGGGCCCAAACACAAATGGACCACCGATCACTAACTCCATTCCAGAGAGTTGACTATTGATGTGGTCGCTAATGGCTACTCATGAGTGCTAGCTTGACTTTATGTGTGTGTGTGTGTGTGTGTGTGTGTGTGTGTGTGTGTGTGTGTGTGTGTGTGTGTGTGTGTGTGTGTGTGTGTGTGTGTGTGTGTGTGTGTGTGTGTGTCTGTTGTGTGTGTGTGTGTGTGTGTGTGTGTGTGTGTGTGTGTGTGTGTGTGTGTGTGTGTGTGTGTGTGTGTGTGTGTGTGTGTGTGTGTGTGGTTGAAGTATGCAATACAGAGACCTGGGGGTCTATGGTCTGTAAACTTGCAGTAAACTAGCCAAGCCACATTTCCCACATAAGTTCCAAACCAGAGAGCTAACTGGCAGTGGATACATTAGCAGGAAACCAGAGAGCTACCGGTAACTCAGAGTCTGTGAGTATTTCCAGAGCAAGTAAAGTCTTGACAGTGGTGAAGCCTCAGAGGAAAAAATGATCACACTACTGTCGAATCATTACGATGTACTTTGCGTGTTACACCCCCAGCATTTGCATTGATCAATTATGTTTCTAGCAGGGCCCATTGCATTACTATATTAAGTATTTTTTTAATAATGCACAAACGTAAAAAGTAAAAGTATCTGAGCTCTATTCAATGAAAACCACTATCACATATCATCCATGTACCTGTGATTGGTTTGTCTGAAAACGTGAACGTATACAGTACAGAAAAGCTCTGAAACAGGAGAAACCTGTAGCATCATCCATCAGTGGGACCTGCCCATAGTGCTTAAAGGGACACTGCAGGAAATGGTCAAAAAAGGTACTGCAACTATGCTATACTATATGCTATACTAAGTAATAACTTTTCTAGTATGGTCCAAGTACAGTCATTTTTGCAGCTAAAAATGGCTATTTTTAGAAATTCAAAATGGCGGACCATGGAGAAGATCCCCCTTTTCATGTATGAAAAGTGCAATCTTTCCAGTCATAATGAATACTTAGAATTTGTTGCTGGTGGTAAGTATTCATAAAAAAGGTAACATTAGTGAATGGGCAGCATGAATTCTGGAAATAAACAACTAAAAATCTCACACAGTGTCCCTTTAAGACTTCAGGCAACATTAGACTAGTGCTTGCTAAAGGTTGGCTAGATACAACTGGTACTTCTGTATAGATGGAGGTAAACGACTGGTAGTTCTTATTGATGAAAGAAATATGTAATTGTATATACAGTAGGGTCTACCATGGTAATGACAGCTTTGAGGTACAGTAGGGACACTTTATTGATGTTAAAGAAAATTAAGGCCAGAGCTTCACTGCATCTCTGCTACAAAGATTTTTTTTTGACTACAGAAATTGAATATTTTACCCAGAGGCCACTGAGCAGCCAAGCAGTTTTACAATCCAGCATCTTTAATTTTCCAACTGGTCTGGCAGAAGAAATGCCTAGTCTAGCATCCAAATAGGATGTGACAGAGCTGATGCCTCATGATGCGCAGGTTTTTACTTTTCCATGTTAAAGAGCAACAACAGTTTAGCCTGGGAACTCCCATACTGCCTTTAGTTCTACACAATCGTTTCGATCTGAAAGACTTGTGATTAGGTCTGGTGGTAACCAGGAAAACAACAGTTGGCTGATCAGAAGAAACAAGAGACACACTGAAGAGGCTAATGAACTAGGGTGAAAAAACACCATAAAAACCCAAAAAACCCGAAAGGCATAGCTTATTACTTCTACTTTTTGGAAACATTTTTTAAAGCAGCTGGATGTGAGGAAATAACTAAATAGGCTGATGAACTAGGATGAAAGAGTGTGATGATGAATGAAATGATCACCCAAGGTGTCATCTTTAATCTTTCAGTTGAAGAAAAAAAGGCATCAGGAGAACAATGGGAAGTGTGAATAGGCCTGTTTTTTTGTACAACAGTCTCCGGCATCTCCCCAAAATAGAATGAGCTTGTATTATGTTGATGCATCATGTTGACTACCCTACCTAGGGAATGTGACAGGATTTAATGATGACAGCCTTGGGTTCCATTCTCTGAGCTCTCTTGTTGCCTACACATCTTAGTCTCCAGTAATAATCAGAGACTGTTTTTTTGTTGTCGATGTTGGCAACTTCTCACCTAATTGGTATGGCGAGGCACTGGCTTGCTTAGTGATTAATCAAATCAACTGACAGAGGCAACTTCCCCCCTGTTGCAAGGCAAATGCCATCCCAGCGATGTGTGAATGTGTGATAGTGTGGGAGATGCCGGCTCTACGAAGCTGTGATTTTTTAATTAGTCAAAGAGCACCAGACATGTTGGTAGACAGAACACCCTGTTTTACAATGTGCTTTCTACGTCTGTCTAAGCATGACCGCTGGCCTAGTTGATGACCCAATTCACTGGTGATGATATTCCCGGTGTCTGTGCGGCAGAATAATTAAATAGCTACCTTGCATTATAAGCAACACCTTGTTGACCCAGCTGGTGGTGATGGCATCCTCCGTGTCGTATGTATGGTGTGTCTCCGTCAGAATACATGGTGGAGTACTGCGGTAGACATGTGACTATATAATATTGCATTCTAGCTTATACTTACCCTTTCATTTACTAATCGTCCTTGATAGTAACACCTCTACCACCTATTGACAGAGCTGGTGATGACATCCTCAGTGTTGTATAGCGTGTCTCCACCTGGGTACATAGTAGAGTACTGCAGTAGGCAGGTCACCACTTAGGCCAGCCGCACATTGGCTCCGACAGCACTGCGGCGCACTTTCGCCTTCCGACATAATTCGGACCCCCAAACCCAATTTGACACGAACATAGCATTGAAAGTCAATGGGCGGCGCCGACAAAATAGAACTTGTCTCTAATTGCTATCCGACATCGGCGAATGTCCGCGGACATCGGCGCCAGTGTGCGGGGTTCTATTGAAAACAATGGAATAGAACTTTTGCGAAGCAGTGCGCGGCACTTTGTCGGAGCCTATGTGCGGAAGCCCTTATAACATCCTAACTTGTACAATAGCCAACTCTCTCCTAACCCACCGTTCACAATAACCCACCTTGTTGACCCAGCTGGTGATGGCATCCTCCGTGTCGTATGGCGTGTCTCCATCGGGGTACATGCTGGCGTACTGCAGTAGGCAGGTCACCACCTTCTCCACGCTCACCATCTCTAGTGTGTAGGCCATCATCAGACCGTCCACCAGGGCCAGATGGGCACTCTAGAACAGGACAGGAAACACACACACACACACAGGTGTTATTCAGAGACGGATACTCACATGCATGAAAATGCACGCACACACACATACACACACACACACACACACACACACACACACACAAGACATTATTTGGCCAGATGAGCTCTCTACAAAATGACACAACGTTATGAAACTCAGAAACATGAGTTGCATACAGTACACATACTGTAAACACAAAAACAAACACACACACACACACACACACACACACACACACACACACACACACACACACACACACACACACACACACACACACACACACACACACACACACACATTACAGACAAGAACACACACCAACCCAAGAAGGGCCCGCTGCAAAACGACATGAAACACACAGACAAGTGCCTGCCCACACACATTCACACAAAAACATGAGATGACATGTCACTGTGGAAGACATCGCTGTGTCTCTCTGTACATCTCTCAGCATTCGGCAGCTGCAACTGCAGCTGTAGCCGCTGCACACACACACGCAGGCACACACACAGACACACACACGCACACGCGCACACACACACAGACACAGACACACATACGCACACGCACACACACACACACACACACACACACACACACACACACACACACACACACACTGATGCCTTTGTGAATTCTGCCTCTTGAAACGTTGTCACATACAACATTTGTAATGGATGGAAAATCCATCTACTGTCTTTTCCTCTCTGTGTGTTTCTATTTTTTCAAAGCTCTTGTGATGCTTTTTTTTTGCCCTGACATTTCTCTGTTTCCAGCTTTCCATCTCCCACCACCCCCCTACTCTCTCTCTCTCTCTCTCACACACACACACACACCGCTCTCCATCCCCCACACTCCACTCTCCATGCTCTGTACTAGTAGCACTAGTTGCCGTGGAAACACTTTACATCTCTCCCCTGTTGCTCGACCCAATTAGAGACACCTCCACAGAGGGAGAGGCAGCCAGAAGAGGCTCACCAGGACCCCTTTCAGGAGGCCAGCTGAATGCCTGATGGAAATAATATAATAATAATAAAAAACACACCATAAAAGAGACTGAGAGATTGCTTTGATACAAACAACAACAACAAATACAAAAGCCCGGCTGTTCTACAAAGTATTGTTGAAATAAGAATTTTCTCATTTTAAGTCAGGAATGCATAATTCTGTGACCCGTTCAAATGACAACAAAGGAGAAATAATATAATAAGTCGATTAGCGGGGGGTTGGTGTGAGGAGGGTGTTTGGCAGAAACACCTTTCCTTTTCCTGTGCCATTACACGTTTTCACGCGTGTTATCACAAACACAGCTAACATGAAATACCCACAGGGACTTTTTAAAAGTCGTCCACGAGCGTGTAACTTTCAGGCTCCAAATATTTACACGGCTCAATTCCGGAGTGGGGCACAGGAGGGGGTTTTCCATGACCTAATATCTCATTCATCACGCCTCCATGGATACACTCGAACACGGCTGCACGCAGCAGACACACAGAACATAACCTGCAGCAGAACCTCAGATACCATTACGCTACGACGCAGAACATACTCTTCAGCAGAACCTCAGACACTACCTCACTCCGACAGAGAACATAGCAGAACTCCATACACCATTACACTCAGAAGAACACAATCTGTAGCGGAACTTTAGACTCAGTAGAACTCTGCACTCAGTTTGTAGAACTCAACACTCAGTTCGTAGAACCCAGGAATCAGAGCATGGAAAATAAGACCCAATCTTCTTAACACGTTACACGTGTGAGTTGCCCTGTGCAAATCCAGTATTGGTAATACTGTACGTGCACACACACAACACCCACACTAAGTCGCGTGCAGGTCTGTGATATTGCATAATATAAATCCAGGGCTTCTGAGCTCATGGCATTTCTAATACTAATACACTAAATGCCCCTTTCTATAATGCTGTTATTCAAACCCAGGTGGCGATTTCTGTGCACTGCAGTGTCTGCTTGATGCTTGACCACATGGCAGTGTTTAGCTAGTGGGTACTGTGGTGTCCAAGGACGGATTACTGCACGGGCCTACCGGGCCCAGGCCCAGGGGCCCAAGAGTCAAGTGGGGGCCCTGAAGCTCTAAAATAAGCACTTTATTTATGTCCTCACACTGTGCTACAATTGAAATTTTAGCAACCACATTTCCACATGTGAAAACCATTGCGATTCCATGGAGTGACTGGCCCTGTCTTGTTCTCTGGTGTGTTTGTCTATTGTGTTTTGTGTAATGTGTATTGTGTCTATTCTGTGCTTTTGTATCTGTATCAGACGTACTGTAAACGGCACAGAACGCTTTTCTGAAAGGACAATATCTACTGTACATTGGGACTTGGTCATTGCCATTCTGGTAACAGCTAATTTATAACACGGGCCATGTCTTATCGGTTTAATTTGAATTTCCCACCTCTCCTTCCCTTTCAGCTCATCTCGTTCTCTCTCTCCTTTCCACATCTCCTTTCTCTCATCTGTACAGATCCCTCTATTAAACACAATATCCCCTTGCTCTCATTGTACTCTCTAACACTGCCCCCCTCCCCCCCTCTCTCTGTTAGTGTTATTGACTAGGGCCCCGGGGAAGGCAGCCAGGGGGATGAATACACACACACACACACATAGGCACCACACACATGCACGCACGCATGCACGCACGCACACACGCACGCACGACACTCACACACACACACACACACACACACACTTCTTTCAGGCAGCCAGGCGAGTGATGAAGAGGCTCAGACCTGCCAGCCCTGCACCCAAACACAATCAGACCAGCAGACTCTAGCACCTCCCCAACATACACACACACACACACACACACACACACACACACACACACACACACACACACACACACACACACACACACACACACACACACACACACACACACACACTGCGCCAGACTGTGTTGCCCAACGTTTACCCCCTGCTCTAATCACACAGACAACACCCCATTAGGCACCTGACAGGCCCCTATTAGCCAAGCGAGTGAGTGTGTGTGTGTGTGTGTGTGTGTGTGTGTGTGTGTGTGTGTGTGTGTGTGTGTGTGTGTGTGTGTGTGTGTGTGTGTGTGTGTGTGTGTGTGTGTGTGTGTGTGTGTGTGTGTGTCTGTGTGTGTGTTTGTGTGTGTGTGTGTGTGTGTGTGTGTGTGCGTGATTGAGAGAGACAGCCCGGCATTACCGCAGATTACCCCACGCCAAAACACAGACTGGAACGAGCAAAACAAATAGCTAAGCGGCTAATGGCTAATGGCTAATGGCTAAATGGCTAAATGGGGTCATTTAGGCATCAACTGGGGTAGAGGTTTGGGGGTGAAGGAGGACACATTTGCAATAAAGGAACACAGACAGATAGACAGACAGACACATGCACACACACAGACACATACACACACACAAACACACACACAGACGTATGCTAATGCCCTCGCACACATGCTCTTCGCATGGATGAACGAAGACACTTGTAATCTTTTCCTCACATCTTCTGTCCTATTGGGGCTTTATTGATTACAGTCCTCTGGAGAGGAAACTGAATGGGGGAGGAGATAGATTGAGGACTATTTGGCATGGGCTGTACTGTGCGTGCGTGCGTGCGTACGTGCGTGTGTGTACAATAAGTACTATAGTAGGCAAGCATTACACCCAGATAACGCCATCACTTTTCCTGCACCTCAGGGTTCATGGCACAGTCACGGGATGAGCAATGCACTATGGGGGTTTGCTGAACTCCAATGCATCCCAATCTGGTCGGTAGAGAACTTCTTGAGATCTGTGGTGTGTGTGTGTGTGTGTGTGTGTGTCTGAAGACTACTGTCATCTCCAAAATCACAGCAATTTTCCTTTTCCTGCATTGTTACAATGGATGCACTGGCAGCAGACACGCGCACATGCACACGCACGCACACGCACACGCACACGCACACGCACGTTTCCTGGTTTACTGGTGTAACCGCGGCTATGCAATATCATGTGCTATTGTTGCATCAACACCATACATTTCTCCTACTTTTACTTCTGGCCACCTCTGCTTCGCAGGTGCAGCATAATTCATTACTACAGAGCAGCTATAACAATAGCAGCTGACTGGCGGAGCTACGTGTTGGAATTTCCACTCAGTGTTGTGTACCCAGCCCTAGCAGAGACTCACTGAAGCCCTGGGCAAAGACAGGCAGAGAGAGAGAGAGAGAGAGAGAGAGAGAGAGAGAGAGAGAGAGAGAGAGAGAGAGAGAGAGAGAGAGAGAGAGAGAGAGAGAGAGAGAGAGAGAGAGAGAGCAAGAGAGAGCGAGAGAGAGAGAGAGAGGGAGAGAGAGAGAGACAGTAGAGAAAGAGAAACAAACTGAGGGGTAGAGAAAGAAACCTAGCTGCAGCAAGTCTGTGTAATAAGTAAGTAAGAGAATGTAAGTGTAGCCTTGTGTGCCATGTCAGCATGTTTATTGTCCGCTTGACCAGGCCACATACAGCGATGCCTCTCTCGGCTAACTGCTCTCCCTCCCAGGCAACAGCACTGCGCCTCGGCCTCCGAGATGGACAGTCAGTGACTACCCTGCACGCTTGGCTAGCTGACAGCCCCCCTCGCAGGCCACAGCGCTGCCTCTCTCGGCTAGCTGACTTCACTGTGAGATGGACAGTGACAATCCTGCACGCTTGGCAGCCACAACACTCAGCGAGTTAGGATCAGCATCCACCCAAACAGAGACACAGGATTACATAACCGCAATGGAGAAAGGAGGCACTGAGGGTTTTTTTTTTTTTTGCTGTCCTTTTTGTCACATAAGCTGATTAGCGTGTGCAAATCTGCTGCATTGGAGTGACATCTCAGCATGCGCAACATCTCCGCCAGAGAGAGTAGAGAGAGAGAGGTTCCATTGGCCCATTGTTTCCGGGTTCTATTATTGGGGGGGAAATCCCCCTTTAGGCAGACCTAGGCAGACCTGAGGACTGTTCTATTCAATGCTAGGAGCATTATGACACGCCCCTTAAGGCAGACCGGAACCTGGTCACTTTAGGTGCCCATAGAAACCTATTATGTTGGAATATCTCCATACTTAAAGAATCTCTGATCTCCTCTCTTCTGCCTGTGGTGATGTGTCTTCTGGCAGTGGTGGCTCCATACTGCAGATGGGTGCCTTGCCACACTGCTCTACTCAAATATACTATAACATACTATAAGATCAAATGCTGGGACACAGTTCACAGACAGAGCGGATTACAGTCTGTGCTGTATTAAAGGCCAAACGAGTTTGTAAGACAATCAGTGCACAGTGTAGACTTTAATGCAGTCGATTCTACATGCTCTTCACATATCACCAACACTGTCTTTCCCAGCACTAGACTCCCCTTCCCCTTACATAGGAATTATGAGTATCCCATTGCTGGGTGGCGCAACATTGACCCAATCACCTGAAATACCTGACGTAGCGTTCAAGCTCATGAGATTTGCGATCTCTTATTAAAAATGTTGGCATGTTTGAGCTGAATGAACAAGGTCTATCGGTAATTAGGTCTTAGCTTTTAAGTGAATAAATTAATTTCATGTTTTTTATGTGCTTCAGAGGCAGAGATATTTAGGTTTTTATAGGCAGATGGTACCTTTTCCCCAAAATGGTTTAGGTATATAGCAGACATTTTTTTGCATGTGTTTTAGGCATCAATGGGTTAAAACACTAACATAATAGTAATACCAAAAGTAATAGTAAATAAATCATTATAATATACCATGGAGGACATGTCCACCCAGACCTACCTGTCAGGTGTATCTGTTGGAGATGCTCGTCAGCCACCTCGTCATCCAGCAGTGGAATTCCTGCCACACTAGACTGCTGCATATGTGTGACCCCACTAGGCTGTGTGTGTGTGTGTGTGTGTGTGTGTGTGTGTGTGTGTGTGTGTGTGTGTGTGTGTGTGTGTGTGTGTGTGTGTGTGTGTGTGTGTGTGTGTGTGTGTGCATAGCATGTATGGATTTTGTAGGGGGCCGCAATGTCACTAGAGTATATCCAGCAATTCTAATCAAAATGTCTCATAACGTCTGTGGGTCCATTCCGTGCTGTGGTTACATGTAAGACTCATAAAGTATGCAGCATATAGTGGAGGCCTAGCTATACGCGTACACCAACAAGCGACCAACACCACCAGAGTGAATTTCAACGATTAAAACTCAGCTAAAATTAAACCAATAGGAATGTTTATATATTTTTATGTCCCAGGCTGACAAGAGGGGTTTATGCTATTAGATAACATAATTATCAAACATGACAATGTCAAGCCCAGAGGGAATACGGCAAATTCCTTGAGAAACTTCTTCAACGACCATGGCTACTCGGTAGCTTTGATCAGTTCTGGTGTACACATACAGTAACAGTGAAAGCAAAGTGGAGTGGTATATAGGGGATAGAGTGCCGTCTGTGGGTATTGCACTGTAACACCTGTTTAGCATCTAAATCCAATATGTCTCGATCTGGAAACTCGAGCCAGCATGTCTGCACAGTGCACACAGGTTGTGATGTGACTAGATCAGCCCCCGTAAGGTTTTTTCGATGAGACTAGATGCACTTTGTCCAAGTATAGCCTCTGCAGAGCTACCCTGTGCTGGGTGACACTGCAGGATATGCAGGATTCATGTCATGCGGCCGAAAGGGAAGACGCTGCATTGCGGTCTGGGGATGTTGCACAGCACAACACAGCAGGACAGATTGCACACACACTCGCGCGCACACACTCGCGCACACACACTCGCGCGCACACACTCGC
Organism: Engraulis encrasicolus; assembly: GCF_034702125.1. NCBI lineage: Eukaryota > Metazoa > Chordata > Actinopteri > Clupeiformes > Engraulidae > Engraulis > Engraulis encrasicolus. Next base: position 19,719,647 of record NC_085862.1, on the reverse strand, counting down.
GCGCACACACTCGCGCGCACACACACTCGCGCACACACACTCGCGCACACACACTCGCGCACACACACACACACACACACACACACACACACACACACACACACACACACACACACACACACACACACACACACACACACACACACACACACACACACACACACACACACACACACACACACACACACACACACACCTCATTGCTCCTTTACAGTGGCCGGCCCGGAGATTTACGGCCTAAATCTGACACTTTTATAGCTCCTGCTCTAGCCCTCCAGACGCAGGAAAGGAGCAGGAAACAAGAAATGAAAAAGAAAAAAAAATGAATAGCGTCAAGTGCAGAGCTCAGCAATGCTATTTTGCTGTTGAATCATCCTGCCCTCCTGATGGAGTGTCTCATACCACACACACACACACACACACACACACACACACACACACACACACACACACACACACACACACACACACACACACACACACACACACACACACACACACACACACACACACACACACACAAACACACACACACACACACACACACACACACACACACACACACACACACACGCATCATGCATGCATGCACACACACACACTCTTTCTGCTGGGGGCAGTGTGTTTATTTGCTTCAGTCTGTCCAGCGTGCAACTGAACACATGAGTAATAATACCTCATACATACAACACTAAAAATACGAATGTAATGACAAACAAATAAAAGAACACAGTAAAGTGCGTCATACTCAACTCTGAATAAATGGCCAGAAATGAACTTTGCTGTCTACCTGCAATATACATAACGTTTTGCATAATACACTGCTGTAATAAAAGTGTGGTGTAATGTAAAACACTTGAGCTAATTGCATTTCTGGGGAGCAACCACAGGGCCCATAAGCCTGAGCCATGGTGTTATTATGAGAATAGAGCCGAGTGTGAGGATAAGATGGTGTTATGAGAGCAGCAGGGGCTGAGTAAACCCACCGGGGTTAAGTGTTGTCTGAGGTGTTACGATACAGAACAACTATTAAGCTCACAACAAAGAAAAGCTCCTTTGCTTTGGTTGCCCCATCGGAGCCACTTGAAAAATCACAACAGCGTTGATCTGAAGCTGCACTTCAGCCGGTCAAGAGGCTACGCTTTACACACTTTTGTCTACTTCACTTTAACAAAACGAGAGCGGGTCATAACAATGCCATCACATAACACAATGGCATAACACTGCCATCACATATGTACTTATGAATGCGATTACCATCAAAGAGTTTAATAACAGCACAGCACAACATGTCCTAAAAGCACTAAAATTGTAATTGTTGAGTTTGCAATACACCCACATAACTCAAACACACGCAAGCACACACACACACAAGCACACAAACACAGACACAGACACAGACACAGACACAGACACACACACACACACACACACACACACACACACACACACACACACACCACACACACACACACGCACACACACACACACACACACACACACACACACACACACACACACACACACACACACACAGAACAGTTTATTAGTCATACACACACACACACACACACACACACACACACACACACACACACACACACACACACACACACACACACACACACACACACACACACACACACACACACACACACACACACACACACACACACACACACACACACACACACACACACACACACAGCACAGTTTATTAGTCATAGGGCTTTGCTTATCTCAGTAATTGAGGAGCACAGATCAGCTAAATAGTCATTTTCTGGAATAAATAAACAGACGCATCTCAGCGGCACAGTAGCCAGCAGTAACGTGCTGACATACAGAAGACTGCTAGTAGTAACACATACTGATGATAGTATACATTCCAAACAACACTCCAACACCACACACTCCACATAGTAGCAAGACACACTTGGAGTCACGCACACACACACACACACACACGCACACACACACACACACACACACACACACACACACACACACACACACACACACACACACACACACACACACACACACACACACACACATACACACACACACACACACACTTTCTTTCTTTCTCTCTCTCTCTCTCTCTCTCTCTCTCTCTCTCTCTCTCTCTCTGAGGGACATGAGGGGAAATAAACACACAGCTGTTTGCTGACTGAACACCCTCCTCTATCTCCACTGGGCAGGAAATGACATTCCAGCGAAACTCCGGGTGCGGAGACAGTTGGCCAACGGCAGCACAGAGAGAGAGAGAGAGAGAGAGAGAGAGAGAGAGAGAGAGAGAGAGAGAGAGAGAGAGAGAGAGAGAGAGAGAGAAACCTCCTGGCCTGCCGCTGCCGCCCAGGGGAGTCAGATCAGATGGTACACACTGTCCTGCCACCATGCCCTCTGCTGTGATGCCAATGCCCTCTGCTGTCCTGCTACCGTGAAGCCAATGCCCTTTACTGTGATTTAGCATCTGCACTTTTGACTCTCTGTATTTCCTGTATATCGGCAAGTGTTGTCAAGTCAAGTTGGTTTTATTGTCAATTTCTTTACATGCACTGGTCATACAAAGAATTTGAAATTACGTTTCTTGCTTTCCCATGCAGACATAGACTAATCTAGGTAAGGACATAGACAGTATAGACATAGACAGTACTCATACATGGACATAAGACAGTATAGACATAGACAGTTGTTTGCTATGATTGTCATCGATTGTAAGTTGCTTTGGATAAAAGCATCTGCCACATGCAATGTCATGCCAATGCCACTGACGCGCTGCTTCATGGTTTTATGGTTTCTTACTGTACATACAACAACAGCAACACGTAGGGTTCATTTCCACCCAGAGGGAACCATATCCTACGGTACATAATATGCCATGGTTGGATGGTAAACATTGTACTGCCGCCATGCCATGTGTCGTGCCACCAGTGCCACTGAAGCGCAAGACTGTATGGGGTATTACGTGTATGTCGTCATAAAATAGTAAGAATTCATGCATGCACTTGTGTAATTGTGATATTTAACTAAGGGCTCGATTTGACCATATCAACGAGGTGGAGGTGTGCATTGCCCTGGTGATTTCATGGCTTTCTCTCTGTGCATCAAACACACAGTGTTGTGCATGGGGGTTCAATGGTGAGTGTGAGAAGATGAGTGAAGACTCATCTCTTTGAGAGCTTCCCAGCATAACAAAACTAACTCTATTCATTTGTTCAAAAAAGGTTGAGAATCTCTGGGTTACGCTAATTTGGTAATGTGAGTAAGAGGGGTGTGCTCCATTGTAATGACTCATTTTCACTTACAGAGTACTGACAGCAATGAGCTAGCGAAGAAGTAATTACAAGCTCAATTTGGCCAACAATGATGACCCCTGATGAAAGGTAGCTAATAATAGCCATCATAATAGCTTTCATCTCACAGTGACCAAGAGGAAGATTCATTTCAGTGAAGTTCAGATTTAATAGAATTCCAGAATATTCCTTCATTCTTTTCTTCTTCTGCGGAAGAAGGAAAAACAGGAATGATAGTGTTTGAGGTAAATTAAATATCCTCCCTGTGTATTCTCATTGTTCCACACAGCTATCCTGAGTATGTCTTCCCAGTAACAGAGAGACTGGTGTAGTGTGTACCTGGGCTTGCCTGAGCCAACCAGCTACAACACATGCAGAGAATCCTCCCAGTAGGGAATAATAAAGAAGAACTACCACCCACCACCACCACCACCACCACCACCACCACCTGCTCTACCACCCCCCTACTACTCCACCTGCTCCATCACACCCTCTCTCCCACACCCACCTGCTCTCACTCCTCACTCTCCCACTACAACCCCCACACTCCCCGTCCACTACCACTCTCTGTTCCATCACCCCCACACCACCACCACCCCCTCCTCCACTGCCCTTATACCCACTCCAGCTCCACTACCACCAGCTCCGCTACCACTCTCTGTTCCACCACCATCCTTCCCAGGCTGCCCCTACTACATAGGTAACCATGACAACAGAGCAGTATCGAGCCGAGAGTGGTGTGTGTGTGTGTGTGTGTGTGTGTGTGTGTGTGTGTGTGTGTGTGTGTGTGAGAGAGAGAGAGAGAGAGAGAGAGAGAGAGAGAGAGAGAGAGAGAGAGAGAGAGAGAGCATGTGCGTGTGTGTGTGCATATGGGCAGGGGCATGGTTGGGAGTTGCCAAGCTGGATAAGCTGAGTATCTCCCGGCAGCTGAGCAGACAACTCCCCTACATCACCCTGCTGTACTACTCCACAGCCTCCTCCTGTTCAATATAGCCACAGTCTCCTCTCCGCAGCCTCTCCCTTCCTCTCCTCTCCACAGCCTCCTCTTCCTCCTCTCCTCTCCTTACATCTCATCTCCTCTCCTCCCCTCCCCTCTCCACAGCCTCCTCCTCTCCTCTCCTCACATCTCATCTCCTCTCCTCAGAGCTCCTCTCCTCCCCTCCCCTCTCCTCAGTACTCCTCTCCTCTCCTCTGTCTCTTCTCCTCTCCACAGCCTGCTCCTGTTGTCCATATTGCCACAGCCTCCCCTTCTCTCCATCCTCCTCTACCCTCACAGCCTCATCCCTACTCCTCCCACCTCCTCCCTCTACCCAGCCTCATGCTGCTCATCCAGAGCGCAGCTACTCTTCACACCCAGCCTCCACCTCTACCACCACTGGACACCACTGCCTGTTCATAGCTCAGTCCTGTCAGCCCCCTCCCAGCCCCCGCTCCCCCTACCCACCCACACAGCCTCCTCCTGATGATCAATCCTCCTCCTGTCCTTCACCCAGCCTCCTCTTGAATTGGTACCCAGTTGTTATTAAGTCATGTCCCAGCCTACACCTACAGCCAGCCAGCATCTCCCTCTACCACCACAACCTCCTCCTGTTCATAAGCCGAGCCTACACCTACATTCATATCCCCCCCCCTTACCCAGCGTCAGCCTCCTCAAGTACTCCCTGCTCAACCTACAACGCCTGCTCTGCTCTCTGCCTGCCTGCCTGTCTGTATTCCAGCCCATTGCTAACACCGAATGCCAAACCACTGCTGACCCTGACCCCTCCACCAGCACCCCCTGTCCCCCTAAACGTCCTCGATCCTGCCTCTTCCCTCCGTACCACTAACCTGTGCTGAGCCCGTCCATCTGCATAAGTAGAATCGATCTGTGTGCGCATGGGCCGCTTCATATGTGAGTGTGGGGTGGGCCGCTCCGAAGAGGCACACTTGGCAACGCTTCATTATCCTGACAGTAATATCGATGGCCAATCCTGATACAGCACCAAACCATCGACAGCCATGCCCCATACTGTTCCAGAGTAGCCATTAGATAGAGATCCGGCAGACAGAACTCTCTTCATCTTATTAATGTGGCTTAATGTGTGGGCAGAATACAATACATGACGACCACATACAGTATTAGCAGAGTATAACAGAGAAACTGTGTCCCGTTTTAGAGATATTGCTATGTCAAATTTGCAGTAATTACAAATTACAATATCCAACCTACATTTGTAATACCAAGGCTTTGAAGGCATTCTTCTTGCAGCTTACCTTTGCGGGGCAGTATTGATAACCATGTCTGAGCAGTCATTAGATACAGCTGCATAAGAGCTGTGGCAGTACCCTCAAGGGGAGTACCATTGTGTCGCTTGGGTGGTACCTCAAAAAAGAGGTGACAGATGCACATCGGTCGACATTGCAAGAAACTGAATGTACCTGTTTTTTGGGGTTCCAGTCAAGCAACGCAATGGTAGGCCTACTCACTTTGAGGGTACTTCCACAGCGACGAGTTCTGTACCTTTATTTCTGAGAGTGGTAGGCAGCATTAAAGTGGAATGGTGTTGTAATCAAGGTGGTAACAAACTACTGCTGGGGAAAACCCTACAAAAATATGTCGGGGAACAGTACAGCATTCATAGCCATGCAGGACACTTTACAAAAGCATAGCTATTAGCTACAGCTCCATCTCATATTACTCTACACATGGCCAAATATGCAGGTAGCACAAAACACACTATACATACACATAGCATGGTCTTTGAGCGTCGGGGACATGTCCACACCACTTAAGGGACGAACCTTAAATGCCCCCAGTCGACTTTTTCAAAAATGTGCAAAAATACGATTTTCCACATTTATGCCTCCACACCACTTTCCAAATCTGCACACACAAATGCACTGCTAAAATGTCACACACTATATGCAAATACAAAAGACATCATTCCAGAAGCTAATTAGCACCACTTGTCCTGAGGGTGAGAGAGGCGCTATGAGTTTCTCATTTAGCTCTTTAACATCTTTTAATTATCGCAGTGCAAGAGGTTGGAAAGATAATATCATGCTCGGATGCCCTGCCCCTCAGCTCTCCGCAGCAGTAACACGTCTGCACTGATCTAGCACTCGAGTTTGAGGACACAGACAGGGGGGAATGAGAGGAATTTCAGGGGGTGGGAGTAGAGGCACCCCATATACATACAACAGACATGGGGTGTGTTTCTCTAAAGCATAGTTGTTAGCAGAGTTGTAATAAAGTAGAAGTAGAAGTACTCTTGCAAATGTAATTACAACACTGGCAGTATGCTATTACAAAGTTGAATCCATGTAATACCATACCACTAGTGTTGTAATTACATTTATTAGAGTACTTCTACTTCTGTCTTTATACAACTCTGGTTGTTAGCCAGTTGGCAACTTGGGTAGTTGCCAATGGGAAATTGCAATACAAACAACAAAGTATCTAACGTAGTTAGCAACTATGGTTTCGAGAAATGCACCCATGATTTGGAGTGCATTACTCCAGTGTTCATTTTGAGGACACAGCCACATGGAGACAAAAAATATTAATAAGATAAGATAATAATCCACTTAACAGGCACATAGCTGGCGGTCATAGCTGTGGCTTTCTCCACTGTTCTACACACTCCTTGGTTTGAGGACACAAACAGGAGTGAAATGAGACATGGAAGCATCGCATATCCTTGGTGATAAGGCGTGATAGCACTGCTATAGGACTGTATGTCTGCATCGCCTTGAGCGCTCATTTTGACAGGCATCCCATTTTTGTCTTCCCCCAACATTTGACAGCAGGGACGCACATGCATAATTCCAGTCCTCATTTTGACAGAGACGCAGGAGGAAAAGGGGGCACATGGAGGTATTCCACATCCTTCCAACAGGCATGGTGACATGGACTTGGAGAATGACTGTATTGCTCTCGTGCTCGTGCAGGACCACACAGACAGCAGGGAAATATAGTAATACCATAGCCGTCTTGCCTCAGCCTTTGGTGCAGGTTCCTGTCAGCCTTTAAATACACACACACAGAGGAGAGATAGACCAGCCATGCAGAATAGGCATCCTCATCTCCATACAACATGCATGGCAATATGGATGGGCTTGGTTGCCTTAGCCAGAGATTCTTAAAGTATATAGAGATATGCCAATGTAATAGGTTGCTATGGGCACCTACCATGACCAGGTTCCGGTCTGCCTAAAGGGGCGTGTCATAATACTCCTAGCATTGAATAGAACAGTCCTTAGGTCTGCTTAGGTCTGCCTAAAGGGGGATTTCCCCCCTCCCCCTTGCAATAATAGAACCCGGAAACAATGGGCCAATGGAACCTCTCTCTCTCTCTACTCTCTCTGCCTTAGCTGTGGCCCGGTAATGGGGGCTGTCTTTGGCTGCCTTAGCTGTGTGCTGGGTATGGCTGTGTTTAGCCTAGGCATGGTAACAGGGCTGGGTTTGGCTGTGTTAGCCTAAGCATGGTGACTGGGCTGGGCTTGGTTGTGTATTAGCTGTGTTGAGCTTGGCTGCGTTAGCTGGTCTTAGCCGTGGCTGTGTTAACGGTGCTCGCTGCAGCTTTGTGTGAGTGTTATGAGTGCCACGCCTGCCTCCGCCATAACTGGGTCAATGTTCCCGCCGTGCTGAGCTTGCGTGTGCTGCGACGGAGTGTGGCTGCGCTGTGGCGTGCTGTGGCTTTGGCGGGGGGATGTGTGCATGTGAAGGTAACTGTGTTTAGTGTCTGTGTGTGTGTGTGCGTGTGTGTGTGTGTGTGTGAATTATGTATTGGTGTCTGTCTCGTGCCATAACTTTGGGGGGTGGAGGGGCACAGGGGAGACCCTTGACTGCACTTAAGAGTTCACACACACACGCACACACACACACACACACACACACACACACACACACACACACACACACACACACACACACACACACACACACACACACACACACACACACACACACACACACACACACACACACACACACAAGGTGTGAAGCCACGGACATGCAATGCTGACAGTGCTCCTTCAGGTGTTTAAGTAGCTGGTTAACAGACCCAGAGCTAACACAGAGACCAGAGACACACAAGCACACCTACCCACCTACCCACACACACAAAATAGAAGTGACAGTGTGTGCGTGTGTGCGTGTGTGCGTGTGTGCGTGTGTGCGTGTGTGTGTGTGTGTGTGTGTGTGTGTGTGTGTGTGTGTGTGTGTGCGTGTGTGTTTGTGCACATGCGTGTGTGTGTGCCTGTGGCTGCTGCTGTGCAGCTGTCAATCACAGTAAAATGTCATGCAACTGACACTCATCATTGTCACATGCTGGGACATGGCAGTGCAGGTCACTATTATCTTTTTGTGTGACAACATGGCAAAGTGTTTTTGTCATGGTTGTCATGAATTTGAACACATCCCTAAGTTGTCATGAATTTGAATGAATGAAAACATCCCTAAGTGGGGCTCATGGAAAAAGGTTTGTGAAAATATTCTTGGGTCAAAAAAGCAGCAGAAAAATGTTCGGCTAGCACTGCACTGAATGCACAGGTCCTGATAATTAATAAGACATTAAAAAAAATCAGAGATGCCGATACAAGCAGAAACTCTGATCTCAGACTGTCTTTCTGTTATGTGCTTGGTTGGAGCCATTCTATGAAGCATCACTGCATGACAAACATTCAATTGTGTCTCAGTGGCCTCTGACGCAAATCGTAATCTTTTTTTTCCCCAGAGCTGTGTCATCTGTGACCTCTTCTGTGGCTAAATGAGTCGCTTTTGAATTCACTCAGCCGTCAACCGCTCAGTGGCTTTCGTGTTCAGGCACCTGCTTATGTGTGTGTGCGTGTGCGTGTGCGTGTGTGTGTATGTGTGTGTGTGTAAAGACACTCGAGCATGTTGAACCAAACACTCCTCTTGACCCCTCTGAACAACATCCAACAACATGTGGCTGTTCATAACACACACGCACACGCACACACACACACACACACACACACAAACACACACACACACACACACACACCGTGCCAAGGGACACAACACAACAGCATCAGCTGGAAAAAGAGGAAAACAAAAACATGACAAAATACTGGAGATGATGATCTCAGCTCAGTCACCATGGCGATGCTGTTTAGCCATAGAAACCTGCTGTGAGTGAGCATGGCAACCAACAGCAGTGATGGAGAGGCAGCACATTCACAGACTCTGAGAGAAATGTCAACATCAACATGCACTGTTGCCATCCATCAATCAATCACCAATCAGCACCCTCTCCACTGCCACACTCCCCTGTAGAGAATGAATCCAGCCAATGACTGTGGATCGCTGGACGGCAGTGGTTCCATTCAGCTCTGTTCTTGGAAATTGAAGCAACTACATCTGACCATTAAGTCTGGATCCAGTAGAACTGATATACAGTAGTATGCAGAGGTTTGGGCACTGCTCTGATCTCATCATAAATTGCTGTGTGTGCTGTTTTATGTAGTTCCACTGTATGAGTTGGAGAGGCAGCACGATATAATATGCGTTCTATGGCTTCACGTCTTTACCCCACCCATCTTCAGTTCTAACAGAACAGAAGACAGAAATGACAATATTAATATTGCACAGTGTCAATCCAATCGCTTATCGTCACTCAGCACCCTCTCCACTCCCTGGCTGTGTGCAGCACCAACATCCTCAACATCCTTAATGTCCTTAATTGGCTGATAGAGAGTCTCCATGCAGGCAGACAACAAGATGCTCTAAGCAGACACACATGCCATAGTATCCCCTTCTCATCAGTACACACCACATGATGGACAGAGGCCAACACCACTCCAGGGAGGAAGACAGAAACCACATAGACACAGAATCAGACACGCACACACAAAAAGACACACACACAGACACACAGACACACACAGAGTCGTACAGACACACACACACACACACACACACACACACACACACACACACACACACACACACACACACACACACACACACACACACACACACACACACACACACACACACACACACACACACACACACACACACACACACACACACCACAAAGACCAAAGGCCACAGACATTTGAGCCAATTTCCGACCACTTGAAAAAGCCTGTTCTGCAAACCTGATACCACACTGAGACAAATCAAAACATCATCCTATTACTTACATCTCCCTAGATAGAGGACCTAATAATAATCCACCATCCCATCCCCATCCCATCCCCATCCCCTCCCCTCACACCTCCCACATATCGATCCATCCACCCGGCAGGCAGTGGTTATGCTGAGTTTTTTTACCCCAGCTGCGTTTCTCATCGTCTCCAATAAAAACAATACAATACAATAGCCAGGCTCTCTCATCTATTATTCATGAAAAGTTGTGGAAAGAAAGAAGAGGTCTGTGTGTGTGTGTGTGTGTGTGTGTGTGTGTGTGTGTGTGTGTGTGTGTGTGTGTGTGTGTGTGTGTGTGTGTGTGTGTGTGTGTGTGTGTGTGTGTGTGTGTGTGTGTGTGTGTGTCTGGGGAGGTGGTCTAAGGGTCAGGTAAAGTCTTTGTACTGCACACACTAGCCAGTTCACCCTGCAGGCTCGGCAACCATTGGCCAATAGCTACAGCCGAATTACCTTCTCCTGTGTGCTGTCTGAAATAGTGTGTGTGTGTGTGTGTGTGTGTGTGTGTGTGTGTGTGTGTGTGTGTGTGTGTGTGTGTGTGTGTGTGTGTGTGTGTGTGTGTGTGTGTGTGTGTGTGTGTGTGTTTTCTATTTTCTGCTCTACTCTCCGTCTCAGTGGTGATCTCAGCTTCAGATCCTCCTGCTCACCAAAGGCAAGGGAACACAACACTACTGTGGAGGCTACACCGGCACAGGACAGAGAGCAGAGAGAGAGTCTCACCAACTACATTGTGTTAAACTACTCTACCAATAAAATAGTCCCTAGTGATATAGGGACTATTCTAGCCTGGGCGAATAGCCGACTGTTGACTCCGTCAATCAGTCTGGCAAAAGCCATGAGGAATCCGTCTTCGTGGACGATGGGAGATGGTCTGATCTTACTCATCATTTAAATTAATTGAAGTTCCAAACTCAAATTAAAACCCATATTGTCCTTTATTAGCATGCCTGTTACGTTATAGCGTCGCAAAAGCATACAAATAACAAAACGAAAGTGTGAATATAGTTTCCTTAACCAATCAGTAATGGAGCTTGCGGGTGAGTTCTACGTCACCACTCTCAACTGCTTGCTGATTGACGAGAACCGAGCTCGAGGCTTTTGCCAGACGATGTGCGGAGCCAAAATCTTTGGGTGGAGTACAGAGGATGGCATCGCGAGGCTAGGACTATGCTACTAGTGTCATACAGTAGGGACTATTCTACAAATGACATGGACACTTTGCTACCATAGTCTGATGTGATTGGGAGGTCAGTGCTGAAGTGTTTGCCTCTTGATCTGCGCCACAGACGGCACTTAGTTCCTGGTGACTAAGATGGAGAAATAAATCTCATAAACTCATTCCAGAGAGGGTCACCACTGGCCACCAAATATTAGTACAATTGCCACCTGGCACCACCTGATTCTCTATGTGCTCTCTGGATAATTCCTTACTTGGCTCTCCTGTCCCTCTTGCATGCACGCACACACAGACACACGCACGTACCCACCCACACATCCCCTCAATAAACCGTGCATCCCAAGGACAGAAATACACAGACCATGGCTACTCTAACCACTGCTATGTATGATCTAATACTGCTGCTTGACATGAGTATTCTACTGCTGCATTTTTAGACATAATATGATATCCACAACACCACATAAGACTGACTCACCATTAAACGGCTTCTTTGCTACATAAATCTCATTACAGCGCATCACATATGTGTGTGTGTGTGTATGTTTGTGCGTGCTTGTGTTTGTATGAAGATTATTGCTGGGCTATTTTTAAGGCTTAGGTATGCTTAGGCAGAGGAGGCAGAGGTGTGTGTGAGAGATGACGTGTGTGTGTGTGTGTGTGTGTGTGTGTGCATGCGTGCGTGCGTGTGTGTGTGTGCATGCGTGGGTGGGCAGCAGCAGTTAAGAATGAAATCACATTCTCTTTCTCACAGATATCTCATACCGGCACAGAGCGACCGAGCACAGAGGAAAAAGAGAAGAGGAAGAAGAGGATGAAAATGAAGAAAGAGAGGAAGCATAGGACCGAAAAAAGAAAGACGAGTGTGCTCCTCCTTGTTGTGCACTGAGCACAGTGCAGAGGTGAAGAGGAAAATGCCTCCATTGGCAAGTGTAACTACAAACAAAGGGGAATTATCTCTTTTTTTCTTGTCTGACAGCGCTTTGTGCCTTTGCGAAACTCATAAAAGGTAATATGATCAGAGGCTGCTGTGCCTCCCTCTACACATCTGAGGGTTTCCTGCTTCACTTCTTCGGAAAAGCCTCCACATCTGTGTGTAGTTGAGAAAAAAAAACTTCCATCAAAACAGGTCTGTCCAGCCCCAGCTCGCACTGATTCCACAAATCAGCATCAACAACCACACAACCCACAATAGGAACTTCCTTGCAACAGGCACACTAACACACAAGCTGGTCCAACACACTTGCCTTAAATGTTCCATGTGCAGAATCACAGCACTGACCCATGATAGCAACTGCCCAATGAAGACAGCACAGCCCTGTCAACTAGGGTTGTCGTATCGGATCGGATGGATCGGATCGGCTGCCGATATTGGCAAAAAATGCGGATCGGTATCGGATTGGCATGCACAGAAAAATCCGATCCAGAATTCCGATCCATTTTCCTGTTTTGTGTTTATTAATATCTAAAAAAAAACAGGTCAGTTTCTCATTAAAATCCATTGTGTATTGCTCAAATTCACCTAATTCGATTGGCTAGTTGTTACTAAGAGTAAAAAAACCCTTTTCAACATGACTGTGACAACAAAGTAAGTAGGCTAAATAACTTTCAACTTAAATACTCAGATAGGCCGGTATCGGTATCGGCCGGTATCGAAATCGGATCGGAAGTGAAATAAAATATCTGTATTGGATCGGAAGTGCAAAAACCTGGATCGGGACATCTCTACTGTCAACCAAACAATCCCATAAAAATGCACAACCCTGTCAAGGTATCTACCCTGTGAGCATTACAATCTTAGAAGAGAGGTATGCCCTCTGTGAAGTGAGTATGTACTTTCTGAATTTTAGAAGAGAGGTATGGATGCTGCGAATATCAGAAGAGGGGCATGCCCTCTATGAATATGAGAGCAATCAGGCAGGTAGTTCCTGTCCACAAGCGGTGCAGGGCCTCTGTATATTACAGCAGCAGGCAGACTACAGGGTCTCTGCATATTGCAGCAGTAGGCAGACTACAGGGTCTCTGCATATTACAGCAGCAGGCAGACTACAGGGTCTCTGCATGTTACAACAGTAGGCGGGCGGCCTGCCACTTTAAGGACGAGAAGCAGGAGGAACATGGGACACATCCTTCTCACCGGGTCCCAGAGCTGCTACCTGGACTATTTTAGATAGCAGTAGAGCAGGAGGAGGAGGAGGAGTGCATTTGAAGAGCTCTTTTCCAAAATGAGATAAATCCATTTTATAGAATGTTGGGAAATTAACATTTTTGTATTGGGCATTCCATTGAAATGCATTGCAAAATGCATTTTTATAGAGGTTTTAAAGTATGTTCTCAAAACGTTTGAATGGCAAGAATTCACACATAGATGATAGGACCTTTTAACAGTCAATTCCAATATTAAAATGCAAAAAGTGAAAAATGGTGGATATAGCGTTTTGGAAAAGAGCTCTTTATTTGCAGCTCAGGAGAGGATGAGATGACATGACATGGTGATAATGAAAAAGTGAGAGCATACTGATGGAGGATATGCTATGACTATAAGGCTGTCTGGGACTATGACAAGGTGGGCGGTAGAGAGAGTGGTATTACATAACATGATGCTATTACTGCACATTCCCTTGTACGGAAAAGCCACCGCTTTGAACTCATGAATCAAAATGCATGGTGCAGCTGAGGTAAAGATCCGAAGATCTCTGCACACAAGAGTAGTGGAGGAATTAGATGAACAGATGGACCACTGTGGAGCAGGAAGAAGAAGAAGAAGAGAGAGGGAGGATAAGGAGATGAGAAAGATGAAGTGAAGTGGAAGCCCACCTAGGAAACTCCCATTGTCATTGTGACACAGCACTCCACAGCACACAGTGCTCACTGCACACCACGAAATTGCATTCATGCTTCACCATTGCAAGGGGGCAGCCCCAAACAGACTCCCAAGGGAGCAGTGCAGCAGGACGGTACCATGCTCAGGGTACTTCAGTCATGGAGGAGGATGGGGGGTCGAAACGGCAACCTTTGGGCTACAAGTCACCCCCATAACTGCCCTTGAAAGAAAAGGAGATAACTACTTCTCCTGAAAAGGACAAAAGACTGGACTGGTATCACAAATACAGATAGTGATTAACACAGTCTGTTGAGGATTGTGCCAAGTTCCAACACAAAACATTGTCCAAGAACGACAAACACTAGGTTTGTTTGGAATATGATATGCTTTGCTGTTTTTCATTATCTTTGTCAAATGTCCTTGGGTGTTTCAAAAGGCGCCTATAAAATGAAATATGTTATTGTTTTTACTAAAGGAGCGTCTGTAATCTCTGCAGCCAAAGGCACAAGTTTAGTTTGTCATTGAGAAAATACTCCTTCAAACATCGTCAGCACAGACCCTCCTCAGCCACACAGATGGGACGGAACAAACAAAAGCGAAACTCCAAACAAAACGCAAATAAATAAAACATCTACATTCTTGCTCACAAATACAAATCAAATATAATCAGCACGTGCAGAGGGAAGTAAGCTGTGCCTGAGAGGCAGAGGCAGCGTGACAAACGGCATTATAATTATGATATAAGGAGATAATCACTCACGCACAAGTGCCCCCCTCAGAGAGAAAGAGAGAGAGAGAGAGAGAGAGAGAGAGAGAGAGAGAGAGAGAGAGAGAGAGAGAGAGCGAGAGAGAGATAAGGGTATAATGATGCTCTTACGTTAAGTAGAGAAACACACCGTAACCGTATCCACACTGTAACAGCAGGCAGATGCATACACTGAAGAGTAAAGAAATATTGAACTGACAACCATCAACAATGTGATCTACAGTGATCAAGCACGACTATTGCTTATCGTAGCATCAGAGTAATAATTTTACTTTATGTATTTTGTGAAGATGCCCATTGTATTCTGTGCACTCTATAAGCTGCCCACATAAACAGATACAGATTTACCGGTACATTACATTACATTAAACTTAACTGACGCTTTTATCCAAAGCGACTTACAGTTATTTACAGGGTATTGGTTGCCGTCCCTGGGGCACTTTGGAGGTAGGTGCCTTGCTCAAGGCCACTTCAGCCATGGAGGGAGGAAGGGAATGGTAAGGTTGAAGATCGAGAAGGTTGAACCTGCAACCCCTCTGATCTACAGTCCTTCTCCTTAACCAATACACCACAGCTGCCCCGTGACATTTACCTGTTGATACACACTGCTATAGCCATGGGAAGAGCAGGCGACATGGGCGACTTGAATCAAGCAGAGATCCAGAGAGGCGGTGACATTCACATGACTGTTACAGGAATAGCAACACAGAGAGGAGAGAGAGACGGGGATGCAGAGATGCGATCGAGAAAAGGAGATATAAGCAAGAAAATAGGAAAAGAGAGGGAGTCAAGAGAGGCGGACGAGAGAAAAGGGAGGGAGAGAGAGAGACAGACGGACCCCAGCAGACAGATTTGCCTGAGCAGCAGTGTGTGTGTGAGGGACTGCTGAGAGAGAGAGAGAGAGAGAGAGAGAGAGAGAGAGAGAGAGAGAGAGAGAGAGAGAGAGAGAGAGAGAGAGAGAGAGAGAGAGAGAGAGAGAGTGTGTGTGTGTGTGTTCACTCTGATCTGTTGGCAGGCGTGTGCGTGTGCAGATGCCCCCCTAGTAGCCACACCATCTGGATGGATCTCTTGCAGAGCTCTCTCTCTCTCTCTCTCTCTGACCAGCCACAAACTGCCCTTGTGTGTGTCTATGTATGTGTGTTGTGTGTATGAGTATATAAGTGAGTGTGTGTGTGTGTGTGTGTGTTTCGGTGTGAGTGTGTGTGTTTCTGCATGAGTATTTACGTGTGTGTGTGTGTGTATGTGTGTATGTGTGTGTTAGCATCCCTCACCATCTGTACGGGCCTCTTGCTGAGGTCCCTCTCGGTGACGAGTCTCTCCTGGTCGGCCACGTAGAGTCCCCTTTGTGCCAGGGCCTGGATCACGGCCTCGTGGCCCCGCAGTAGGGCTTCCTGGCCATCGGGGGCGCCACCGTGCTGCAGGATGCGCGAGGCGGCGCGGCCGTACAGCTCCCCAGAGAGAAGCAGGGCCACCATGGGCGGCTTGAGGTGCTCCTGGTCATATTGGTCCGTGTAGAACGGCTCCCTCAACTCCGCCGGGACCCCACCTGCAGGGGAGAGGTTAACCCATAAGAGTATTGGTTATGATACGGACCATTTTAGTGAACCACTTGTGTATTCATGTTCTAGCTACGACAACAGGAGCACTGGCTACAATGTCACCTGCGGGAGAGAGATGGGAGCAGAGCTGTCAGAAATAAGAGAAAAAGCAACAACAACAAAAGAAACACCCTTTCTTCGAACACAGATCATTTATCTGAGCAACTGATCTTACGATCAGCTGAGACTGTGCTGGTTGGATCAAATTTGTGGTGGGTTCTTGTTAGGTTTTTAGTGTTTTTCAGTAACAACACAGTCTATCTACCTCATTAGGTACAATGGAGTAAATGGTGTAACAGCTATGTAATATCATGTGCTACTGTTGCACTTACATCATGAATTTAATTTGACTTTTGCCACCTCTGGATAAGAGTGTAGGGTTCTGGAACTTCAAATGTTACTATGCCATGGACTGAGATGCAATGACCATCACTAGGTTTGTGAATGTGCTCGGTCACATGTAGTTCTTTGGCATAAAGGTCAGAGTCTGAATTTTGGTACCCCAGAAGGTCTGGGTTCGAGTCCTGGCGATACAACGGTTCTCCCCTTTGGTACATGAAATGTATGCCTGTGGCGTTAAGTTCTGCTAGGAAGACGAGACAGTAACTCACACTCATCACTGCCCTTAATTATCCAATCATAGCTCCCGGTTGGGGAATCCCGCCACGTCACTCGCTTATCCTCAGCTTTCAGCCAATAGAATGTCTACTCCTTGGTTTTAAAAGTTTTTGTCTGTTTCCGCTCTTTGCTACTCAGCGTAAGCAGACGCCGACGCGCTGGTCTCAATATCGATGCATATTCCTGGCTAACTCTCTAGCCATTCATCGTCGTTTACTATTCATCTTGTTTAAGCCGTGCCCGGCAGTATGCCGCATTACCCGCGTCAAGCTTAAAAGGCTGCGAAATCGCTCACGCACTCTCGTTAACGCACCTGCCTGTCTCGAGCTCTGATGGGGTTCCCTCTGTGACCGGCCGCTTCTGTGAATCTCCGATGTTGTCGCAGATTCTGGTATTCGAGACGTTATGTTCGTCGAAATGGGTTTGCCCCGCAGGTTGTATGAATTCAATTTCGCTATGACCGTTGTCAAAAGTTCCCACACTCTTCCTTGCAAGTTCAGCCATGATTCTATCCGGCGCACGCACACGCCTCAAACACGCCCTGTTCTCAGTGATTCTCAGTGGGCAACGCGGTATACTTTCATGTCGAGCACGCTATTTCTGGCCCTGGTTATGGCCAACACCCGCCGTATCGCGGACGACGTTCATCTAATTTAAACTTGGTATATATTTTTTTTTTCATCTCTGGTTTTATTCCTAACCTCAATAATGTTTGTGCAGAACTGTTCGGCGAGCCTGTGGTGGTAATTTTTTTATCACTATATCTTGTCGTGTAGTAGGCCTACACATCTTAACTTCCAAGGGTTTATTCTTTTACGGTCATTTTTAATTCCTTGCCGTTCGCACCTCCCAGGGTGTAGCCTATTTAATCAAGTACATCTGATCATCTATCTCCCCGCGTAGGCCTTCCACATCAGCACTTTTACACGATATGTGCATTTTGGTCATTACTGATGACAGATGAGAGTTGAGTTTAAAAATTGTCTAAATTTTCGTTCTGGCCTGCTCGCCTTTCGTTGAGTTATTTCTGGGTTATGTGTAATGTACCATGTGTTAACTCTTGTTTTTGTCGTGTTATAGGGAACTATCCCGCCTGGCGTTCACCTTACTCGCTGGGAAAGGTTTTCCGTGGGGACAAAGTCTCTGCCCGACTAAATGGCTACCAATCTTTATTTCATCTGACTGATCCCTGGTTTATTTCCCTATAAGCTTGCATGCCGGTGTTTTGGATTTCGTGCATGAACACATGACCCCACGTCTGTATGTTATTGAAGATGCACTAAGACTAACTCCATCTCTAAGATCTCACAGGTCTACAGGGTTACTATTTTCCCTCAGTGCGTGGTAGGCCTTCCCTACCGTGCATGTCCCCACGTCTGTGCGTTGTTGAAGATGCACTAAGACTAAGTCCATCTCTATGATCTCACAGGTCCTCTATTTTCCCTCAGCGTGCGGTAGGCTTTCCCTACCGTGCTTGACCCCACGTCTGTATGTTATTGAAGATGCACTAAGACTACTCCATCTCTATGATCTCTCAGGTCTACAAGGTTACTATTTTCCCTCAGTGCGCGGTAGGCCTTCCCTCCTACTGTGCAATTGCCTGGGTAATTTCCTTTAGCTCATCCGCGCCTTTGACGGATGATTATTCGATAAAATGCAATAATTTATTTAAAAAAAAAAAAATAAATAAAAAAAAAAAAAAAAAATTGTTACAGGCCAGCAGGAGTCCCGACTGTCTGCTGGCACCTTACTCGTGCCTGCTTTCTAACTTGTTCTGTATGTTTCTTACAGTGACTTCACACTCATATCTGGTGGCGGTGGCTACCTACTCTGTATCTTGCCCTTATCTTACTGGGGCTAAGCGTACAGATACTCTCTCCCATCGCTCGTTTACCTGGTTGTGTCCATGTCCAGGTGTTTTCCGGTTGAGTTTAAGTTTCGATTGACTAGCTGGTGCTGCTTCCTGTTCATTTGCTTAATTCAACTGTCTACCGAATGATCTCCCGTAGCTTCATCTTACTGCTTTCTTTTCACGCCTGGTCTATTCTGCCAGGCCATTGTTATCCTAATATCAGTCTTCGCGACTGCATGCCATCCACGATCTCACAGTTCTCAAGCATGTTGTTCTCCTCTCATGTTTAGCTCCGGTGTTCATACTCCTACATGCCAGCTAATCCTAAAAACCCCTATTGGGCATGCGCAGACCATGAAACGGCAACACCAGCTGATCCTAAGACTGTGCAATATTACCGGAAAACAGATAAATACAGTACTTTAATTTTCAATTTCCACTGCAATCGTGTGTTTATTATCGTTATTTGTGTACGTGTGTCCTGAAGTGTGACCCTGGCAACTTAGCTAACTGACTCGTTATCCTGGCCGTTTTGCTTACTTACATAAAATCCAGGTTTTGGTTGTAGGACTTGTATACATGACCATGCGATTCTATTTTCATGTCTTATCTCGGAAATCTACCACCCTGTCTGGCGTTACTGTTTTGTATTTTACTGTTTACTATACTTAAATAAGGAAATATGACAATGTAGGAAAACCTGTCAGAACACCGGGTCTTGGTGGACTCGCCATCAGTGTTTTCCCGTTATTATGGTAGCCTAATCATAATGTTAAATGGACCGTGCAGCTCGTCTGAAGGGAGTGACCGGCTATTTAGACTATCCATATGGCAGGATAAATGTTCTCTGACTGCACATGCGTTCATTTTACAGCTCTAACAGGACCATGCTGAATTAGCCTACAGGTGGACGGGTAGCGGTGAAAGTCTCGGGGAGGTCTGCAGAAGCATTACAGTAGCTCCTGCATTACCTCAGTTTGGCGTTGTATTGCTGGAAAATCGTTCTTTCTCTCAAACTCCCATCAGGTTCAGTCAACCCCAGCCTCTACACTTGGATCGGAATGCCCACACCCTCGTATACGGCTTGTACCATGCCTCAGGGTTCTCTGGCGAGGTGCGGCTCCTACCGTTGCTAAGGGATCTCCCCATCACAGTGGTATCCGTCGTCATTTCATCTCCCATCCAGCCAAAGGCCTACCACCCCAAGTCTCACCCGTCTTATTTCCGAGGCGTCATGAGGTACCGTGCTTATGTCTACTTCGGGATGTCGACGCCACTCTAAAGGCCTGGCGGTAATCGCAAGGCCGCTTTCTGGTAACAATCATCCTGTCCGTATTCTTCCTTTCTCATCATGCACCTTTCCTCGCCCTGTTTGCCTCATTACTCTAGCCTACAGTACAATTGAGAGAGCCCGGTAGCCCGGTATAATCTAACTCTACGGCAGCTGGTGGCCCAGCTCAGCCAGTAGCCTGGCTTTCATCCTACTCAGTTTGGACTTGAGCCTGGAAGTCCGGTACCTTCTAGCTCTACGTCAGCTGGTAGCCCAGCTCAGCCAGTACCCTGGCTTTTATCCTACTCAGTTTGTACTTGAGCCAAGCCAGTAGCCTGGCTCCAAGGTGGCCAAGATTTGGACCTAATTTTACTCCACTGAGGCTGGTAGCCCAGCCATATCAGCGTTACATGTCAACGGAAATAATGGCCTACACATTAAAATGCTTGCTGTTTGGTCGTTATGCAACCTACATGTTATGTATCTGTCCCTGTCAAATAAACTTAACTAAACTAAAACCCAGTTGGGCTACATTTGCTCGGTTCTTACCCCGGTCATGCCATGCCGGTTAGGCTCATTGCCAATATGCATGTATCATTCTCAATTAGCATAGGCTGCTTCATAAATGGCTCTGCCTATCCCTCATAGTGCACGTCTAAACCGTATAGGATTGGTATCTCACCCCACAGTCGTGCACATGCCAATTGTTTCCTCTGTTCCGTGACCTCCACATATGTGGTGGCGGTGGCTTCCCCTCTCTCGTGCTTCATACATTCATTGTTCTGGTGTCTCCTTCTATTTCCTTCTCTTGCATTGTCACTTATTTCACCCATTATTCATTGTTATTGTTACACGCTGATCGCATAATTTATTCCGTGGTCTCCACATATGTGGTGGCGGTGGCTTCCTCTCTCTCTTCTCTCCTCTCTCGTCATATATTCATTGTCTAGTGTCTCCCTTCAATTCCTTCTCATGCGTTGTCATTTATTTCATTGTTATTTATGTCTGTAATTCTGCCTATCGCTGTTGTTATTGTCGTTGTTTTCGTTGTTGTTGTCGTTGTTTATTACTATTTTCCTACTATTACTATTCCTACTATTACTATTTATTACTATTTGCCCAGCTCAGTCGGTGGCCCGACTTCAATTTCAGCTGGTTGCCCAGCTCAGCCGGTGGCCCGGCTTCGGTTTTCTCAGCTGGTTGCCCAGCTCAGTCGGTGGCCCGACTTCAATTTCAGCTGGTTGCCCAGCTCAGCCGGTGGCCCGGCTTCGGTTTCTCAGCTGGTTGCCCAGCTCAGTCGGTGGCCCGACTTCAATGCTCAGCCGGTGGCCCGGCTTCGTTTTTTTCAGCTGGTTGCCCAGCTCAGTCGGTGGCCCGACTTCAATTCTCAGCTGGTTGCCCAGCCCAGCCGGTAGCCCGGCTCGCTCAGAGTTGGTGGCCCAACTCGTCCGTACACCCGTCGCCTTTCATTCGTCATCCCCCGTTGATATAACTGTCCTTTGTTTTGTTTTTGCTCGATTATTCAGGTCCAGCTTTTCATCTGCAGTCCCGGGTGAGTATCTTGCAGGTCCAGCGTTTTATCTGCAGTCCTGGGTGAGTATTCCCCAAACACTCACTGCCTCCCCACCCCCGCCGCACCTTCCTTCGCTATTCGTACACATGCACCTACTTTGGGGGTGGGCTCTCGCCCCCGGCCTTTCCATGGCAGGATATGAGCACACTCTCCATAACGTTAATACTTCAACTGTTAAATACTATCATCACATTACAGTGTCCATAACCCATTGGGCCCTTTCCGGGTGCCCCTAGCAAGCACGTTATCTCGGCACCACCCTGCATATTTCAGTTGTGATCTTCCCTACGGGATCCGGTGAGTGACCATAATTCATACACACTCTTTGGGGTAGGCTTCGCCCCTGCCTCATCATCGGCAGGATATGAGCCCCCCGTTTTACAAATTATATTCTGCAGGTCGGGGACCTGCGCCAAAGAGAAATGTTGCCTCCCTGTGTATCAATAAATACATTTCATTTCATTTTTGTCTATTGAGTCTTCTATGGTAGAAATGTAAGCTGTGGCGTGAAGTCCTGGTAGGAAGACGAGACAGTACCTCACTTTCATCTTATTTGTCAATCGAGTCTTCTATGGTAGAAATGTATGCCTGTGGCGTTAAGTTCTGCTAGGAAGACGAGACAGTAACTCACACTCATCACTGCCCTTAATTATCCAATCATAGCTCCCGGTTGGGGAATCCCGCCACGTCACTCGCTTATCCTCAGCTTTCAGCCAATAGAATGTCTACTCCTTGGTTTTAAAAGTTTTTGTCTGTTTCCGCTCTTTGCTACTCAGCGTAAGCAGACGCCGACGCCCCACCTCCATCCCCTTCAACCTCCATTTCCTGGACCCAGTCTCCTTCAACCTCTGTCTCCTTGGACCCCATCTCCTTCAACCTCCATCTCCTTGGACCCCGTCTCCTTCAACCCAGTCTCCCCGGACCGCATCTCCTGCGACCTTCGTCTCTTTGGATCCCATCTCTTTCAACCCACATCTCCCGATGTCCTGTTTCCCTGGTCCGCTTCAACCTCCTTCAGCCTTATCCCCATGAGCCATCGTCACCAGTTGGTCCCTGTCCTGTAATGGGGGTAGGCTTCGCCCCTGCCTCATCATCGGCAGGATATGAGCCCCCCGTTTTACAAACTATATTCTGCAGGTCGGGGACCTGCGCCAAAGAGAAATGTTGCCTCCCTGTGTATCAATAAATACATTTCATTTCATTTTTGCCTATTGAGTCTTCTATGGTAGAAATGTAAGCTGTGGCGTAAAGTCCTGGTAGGAAGACGAGACAGTACCTCACTTTCATCTTATTTGTCAATCGAGTCTTCTATGGTAGAACTGTTGCAGTGAACTATTTTTTTTTGTATTCTTGTTCTAATTGATGAGATATATGGACTGCACTCAAGTTATAACTTTTCTTTAGATTTTACTATGAAAATAATACAATGGGTAGGTTGTATAAACCTTCGTCGGTGTGTAGTCTTGTCCTATAAAGAACAACAGGAGCCAGTAGTTTTCAGTTATAATAACACAAACCATCCCTACCTGGTCATGAGAGAGACAGAAAAACAGTGCCATACATGTGATTTTACATCACCTTTTCTATACTTGTACTAAACTTTGTAAGCATGAGAACAAGTTCACCGTATATGTATATTTCACAGCTAAACAGGGACAATGGATGTGATCCTGCCATGGGTGCCGTTTTAGTGGGTCATGACTGTATTGTGTATGAGAGTGAGAACAAAAGGTGGAATGGTCATGATGTGCCAATTTAATGAAACACTGTGGTATTTCCACACATGGGAACCAGACCAACGGGGTCATTGTTCATCTCTATGAATGAAAGAGTGAGGAAAGATGGCAAAGACAAGAAAGATGATAAACAAACCACAGGTCATCACGATCCATGATAACACTACAAATTCTCAATAGGCTGTAATTGCATTATCATATTTGCAAGTTTTTCTTTAGTAATACTAGATCCACTCACTGTGATGAAAAGCCAGCTGGAGCAATTGTCATCACCAGAACATTTAGAATGTAGAAACTATGGCACTGACTGCTGTTTTTTTTCTCCTAAAGAAAGCCAATGTCACATCAAGTTGACACAGACTGAGGCCAGGTTCAGGGCTGGCTGAGCCCAGATGATGCTGATTGGCTGGCTAGTATAGATGTTGGTTGGCTGGCTAGATTAGAAGGATAGCAACTGCTGGTTGGTTGACCACTGGGATCTCTGATGCTGGTTGGCTGGAAGGATAGGAGATGCTGATTGGCAGGCTGAAATTATATGGTGGTTGGCTGGCTAGATGCTGTGATGGTTGATATTGCTAGGCTTGGTATGGGGATGAGTGATGCTGGTTGGGGGGCTGGTGGGGGATACTGTTTGGCTGCCTAGTGGGGTAGCTAATGTTGATTGGCTGGAATTGACTGGTTGGTGCTGGCTTGCTGGCTGGCAGTGCAACAGATGGGAAGGTCATACAGCCATGCAGCTGAACCGAGATCTGGACTGGATGGTTAGTGGGGATGCTAGTTGACTGGCTTGGGGGGGGGGGTTGGTGAGCCTCATTGGTTGGATAGTAGACTGGCTGACCCTGGCTGGCTTGCCAGCTAGAGGGGCTGCAGAGGGGAAGGTCATAGTCCATGTCTTTCACCTGCACAGCTGAACTACACTGAGCTACTGTGCTGTAGGGCTGGGCGATATGGAGAAAAAAAACAATATCACGATATGGATTACTTTATATCACGATAATGATATATATCACGATATAGCACAATTACATGCGTTTTCAGTTATTCTCTTTATTTGCTCTTTATTTTTTCATGTCGCAAAACAACCTTTCTTTAAAATGGATCTTTTTTATATTTTTATTTTATCTTACAGCAGGGATTAAAGCAAAAAAAAGTCATCTGACTGAACTTTTTTACCGGTTAGGCACCCGATCGAGTATCACTCCGTAACCCTAAGAAAACCAATGTAGCCAGGCTTTGCCCTCATAACGAAACATACACTGGTTTTATGCAAGGAATGGTGCCAGAGCCAGCACTAGGCATAGGCAGACAGGGCAGTCGCCTAGAGCAAAATAGACCTATGTCTTGAGGGCGCCAGTAATACCAGAAAGTGCCACAAAATCAGAACTTCAACCAACATAAAACTGTACACTTCACATTAACAATGAATATTCATTATACACTCAGTAGGCCTGTATACACTCTCAGTATGAATGTACCTGTAGGTACTAGATCAGATGTGCTCAATCAGATGTAGGCCTACAATGCTATGTTTACAGATGCCAATTTCTAAATACAAGAAAAAGGAAAGAGGGAGAGGGGGCAGGCCAAGGCCACCAGATTGACTAGAACTGGCCGAGAATGGAGGGATAAAGGATATATCAGACTGCAAACATTGAACTGCAATTTGGGGCATGTTTTGGTTATTTCCTCTTATTTCTAGCCATTGTTTATGAATTGTTCACAACATTATGCAGAATGGATTCACAATGAGTGTTGCTTAAAAATGGTCTAGCTGATATCACAGAATTATTGACTTGGAATTGCAATGCGTTGATACAGTGATCCCATTATGTTTTTTTTTTTTAGTAGTAGTAGTAGGCTATATTTTGTCTTTCCCATCAGAATGGGCAACTGTTCTGGTGAAAGCACTGGTGCGCATTGCTTGCAGTATTTCTGACATTTAAAAAATAATGCACTGGTCATAGCAATCAGAGGGAGAAAACTAGTTGTTGGTTATTTTGCATGTTTTTCACTATTCATCCTGTTACAAATAACTTGACGTTGACGTTTACAAACAGGGTGCGGTAGTCTACCTCTTGTGTTCTACCGTTTTGAAAACCTATGGCTACCGGTACTTTTTTGCTTCTCGATGTGCGGTGACAGGCACACGCTTACCATTGGTTTAAAAAACGTCCCCGATTCCTACACGCACCCGTGTTCTCTCCTACAAGCTGACACGACCCAAGCAGACACGACACAGTCACAGACATACGTCTATCGTTTAACGAAAGTAACACACTTTCCCAAGCTTGTCGCGTAACTTTCCACTCGAATCAAGACAAATCACCCACCTATCAGTCCTGAGTGCGCAGTGCGCAAATAACTGAACTCAAACGAAGCGTATAGTCCGAGAAGATGCGCACAGACGTTGAGCAACTCAAAAACAAGCACACACACAACTGTTGCTGCACACTATTCCAGTTAGCAGAAATAGCATCACACAGTAGCCTACAACAAGCCTTGAAAGTGAAACAAACACCGAAACGGCATTTATTGACCATGAGTCCACCCATCAGAACACTGCTTCCCAGAACAAGACATAAAAATTGGCTCTGCCAGGGATAGCCTCCGAGACCCCTGTAAAATGCAACCCATTTTTAACTTATTTCTTAAATATATATCGGCAACAACAAAGTGAATATGCTATGATTACAGATGAGACTGTAAATTGTCAGAAAGACAACTAGAGCTAGTTCTACACGTAGCTAGTCAAACGCGCTAAACTTTGAGGATGAAACGCATGGTATTACGCATGGTATATCCTAGCTAGCTGCCAATGATAGCCGTTCCATTGGGGCTATGAATAATGTTAGTAAAAGTCACAATGCTTAAAAGGAAAACCCTTCATGAAAAGGACACCATGCGCAGTCGAAGTAAACTATTCTTTTTTCTAACTATCCGCCACGGCAGGTGCAATGATAATGGAAACGTGTCCTACCTTCTTCCAGCTATGCATTCCATGCATAGCCTATGCATTATTATAGCCCATATTGGAACATCAGTCCAACTCGTTAAATGATTGTCATTGCACTTTAAAGACATAGTATTACACTTATTGTCTTTTCTGCCATCAGCAACAATGTTGGCTATTTGTTTTTTTTAATCTCTCGCGCTGCGCCGCAACTGAATTGTTGACCGCTCGTGTAGCGGTACTTTTTTTTTTGGAACACGGAAGACGATGGCTCAAAACTACTGAGTGAATCTGTTGTATGACACCACCGGTGGTGGCGTGTATAACTAAATCCGTACACCAAACACACCTTTCCTCCCCTTCTCATGACCAGGAGTGCTCTCGATTTGAGTTCAGTTGGAAAGTAAAAATTGTAAATTAATTGACATGTATTATAAGGACGGAAATCCGTCCAAACGAAAATCCAGTTGACGGAAATCCGTCATAGCGACGGAAAACTTTAATCCCTGTTACAGTTACATTAACTTATAGTGTGTATTGTGACAACATGAAATGTAATTAAATGATATTCAATTGTATAAAATTGATAAAATTACCATCACGATATAAACGATATAGGAGAAAGGTCACGATATACACTTTTATATCACGATAACGATATATATCGCCATATTGCCCAGCCCTACTGTGCTGTATTATGGGGTCGCCTGCCAAAGAGGACCAATGCCATGAGGGCTGCAGCCAAGAGACAGTATCAGACTGGAGCCCTTACCCAGGAGCACAGACAGACAGACACTATGCAACAGAGAATACACACCACACCAGTGACAACAGTGGTGTAGTCTACGTAGAACGCAGGTATACGGAGTAAGTATACCCACTTCTAAATATCAGGGATTTCAGTACCCACTTAAAATTGATTGATCCATTATTTTGAATAGCACAGATATATACAGTATACCCACTTCAAAAAATGCTCACGCATACAGTATACCCACCATAAAAAAGTAACTACACCACTGAGTTACAGCATTAAGTACGGTAAGTATATTTAGTAGTCTAAGTAAATGAGAATTATGAGCCTGAGAATAGACATGCTTGTGTACAGTGCCTTTGTCCTCCTACCAGGAATAGGTCAAAGAATGAAATTATTATTTGCATGATGACCTCTGAAAGACATGCAGATGTCACCCAGCATCTCTCCCTCATCCCCACAGCATGTGTGAGCGAATCAATAACAACATTTAATAGGCCATTTAATGCGAAGGAATGATGAAACTAAAAACTGAAACGCAAGAAGACTAAGAAACATTTTGGAGATGAACTGCTGCCCATGCCTCTCTTATGTTGCCCAGAGCGCCCTTACAGTAGCGCTGCACTGGCAAACATCAATACATGGTGGAGATGAAGTGAGAAGAATCAATACCGCCGAGAGGATTCGGAGCCGCATCCCTTACTGCCCCCCACCAGTCGCCTTCCCCTTACTCTTCTGCAGAGCTGACGATGAGAGGCTGACAGCTAGCAGAGTTCCCCTTCACAGCCTAAATAAATCATCTGAAGTTGGCTACAGGCTTGCCATGCTGCTGTGCTACTGTGCTGTGCTGTGCTGTGCGTGTGTGCTGTGCTTCCACATATATCTGAGGGGGCGCCGTGCGGCTTCCCCTCTCTCACATTGAAGATGGGGAAATACTCCTAATGAGACCCCCTCCTGTGTGTGTGTGTGTGTGTGTGTGTGTGTGTGTGTGTGTGTGTGTGCGCGCGCGTTTGTCTGCATGTGTGCATGCATGTCTGTGCTGTGCATGGATGTGGTAGGGTAGGGGCGTGATGGTTTGGCATTAAACTTAAATAGCTGGCTCTGCAAACTTATATCAACGCAGTCTTGTCAAGATGTGATGGCAACATTCCTGTTTTCTCTCTCCTCACTGCATCACTGTCACGCCTCTTATTGAGATGAATAAAACGCCCACCTGTATGTCTTAATGTCAGCCACATCGCCCACATGCATGTCCTGATGTCAGCCCCATCCTGCCTTCCCTCCCAATTTACACCTGGGCCGTGCTGATCTCATCAAAAACATGTCTGTCTGGACCGGTCAGGATGCCATGGCAACCACAAGGGAGTGCTGACAGGAGATTGGCTGATTGATTGTACAGATACTTTGGAAGATAGAGATCTACTGTATAGTGTTTAAACTTTAAATATCAATTGCAGGTAGGGCTGGGTAATGTATTGCTTCAAAATTGCTATCTGTGATAACATCAGTGTCCATCACGATAATCAGCCTTGTACTACATATTGAATACATACTGCATTCAATCATTCAATCATCATTCCGACATTCACCCATTTCCACCCCCATTTTTGTGGAAGTGAATGAAGAACAAAAATAGAGTTTGAGCAACAAAATTCATGTTGAACGTCTACGTTATTGTTGGCAAAAAGGTTACTAATATGACAGCCTGTAAGTGAGATATGCGTTTGTGCATTTCCATGCTGTTTCACTGCAGATGATCTCCAACTATTAGCACAAGAGAAATCAATATTGCAGAAAATGGAGAAATACTACATGGTGACCATCTTTTTAGCCATATGGACAAAACCTAATCACACAGTAGGTTCAGCACATCTCTGTACACCAGGGGTATTCAATTAAATGTCAACGAGGGCCAGTTTTTCAAATTCCCCACAGTAAAGGGGCCGAACTACACGCATGTTTTATGGTTGCCGACTGTCAATGAAATAAATACGGGACACTTCATTGAGTTGGGGGGTCTGGGGGGCCTTCTCCAGAAAATGTTGCATTTCTTAGATGTAATTTCCTGCATTTTCACATCCCATGTCCCGTTTCAGCTCGATACAGGACCCATACTTTTATCTCTAAATTCCGATAAAACGATTCTGTATTTCAAGGGGCTTGTGGGGGGCCAGAACCTTGCCATCCAAGGGCCGCATCTGGCCCCAGGGCCGCCATTTGAATAGCCCTGCTCTACACAATGCATACAATAAGGTATAGTCATCGTCCCTGCAAGACATCCTCAAGGATGCCCGCATGTAGAGGGGAGTGGCAGCAAGAGCTCAGCACATCAGGAGGGGACATGAAGAGGTCTGAGAGGGACATCAGGAGCTCAGGAGGGGACATCCCTCATACGGTGAAGCGAGGTGAGGCACTCGCAGCAGCAGAAACTCAAATTCATTATTCACTCTCCTGCCTCAATAATTCATACACCAGAGAGGCAGGCGACGCTTGCAGATTTGACTAAATCTATCTTTATAAAACTGCCAAGTAAGGCAAAAGTGAATTACATAATTTAGATAATGGATGTCCTTTCCAAAACCAAATATTTTATCTTCAACCTACAGACTACCAGTCACTGATTATGTAGATTGTTAAAACATGTACAAAATGTTACAGCTATTCATCAACTTCATAGTAGCAAATGTAAGTTTAGAAAGGACTTGAAATGAAATGGAAGCTAAATTCTTTAAAGTGGAAGCGGAATTAAAATGTTGTCAGTTCATCTGAGCCCAAACGAGTTCCATTTTTATGCACTTTTCCGAACACAAGACGGCACATGAGATAAACATAAGAGCATGAATACAGCACTTCAGTGTTAAATAGTGTGCACCAGAGCAAGAAACTGAGAACACCAATTACGGCAACGAGCTGATTTATTGAGCAGAGAGACATTTGTGGAACCTTGTTGGTATTCCAGAAGGCTATGCGGAGCTCCATAGGGTATTTTATGCTGTGCTGACTCAGTGGTGCTAGATGGAGCTATTAAACACCTGCATCTGTATGATAAGCTCATCCCTCTCTTCTGGTGTAGCCTTGCAGAGTGTGGTTATACGTGCCTCTTTCCACCCAATATAAACACAGCAAATACTGGGTCTACTGTATAGTGAATTAGAAGAGGACAGAAACAAGCATTGTTTACATTTAACAAAGTGTACAAAAGGAGCATCAGCGTAACATTTGATATACTACTGTATTACAATCCATGTGATGCAGTTATTTGGAAATCTGAATCCAGTGAACATTTAACCCGTTTTATTTTGACATATCAAATCTGTAATAAGACCAATTTGAGCAGCTACACATGTTGAATATACTGTAGTCTTGTACTCTTAACAAAAGGATCTACTGGGTCTAGCATCCTCAAGCAATACAAAGATGTGGATATCTTGCAACATGCCACAGGCCTACACACACACACACACACACACACACACACACACACACACACACACACACACACACACGTAGGCCTGTTGGGACGACCGGCTGTCTGTCTTGGGCCATGAACAACAGATTCCCCTGCAGCAGGTGAGGGGATGCACCCCAGGAGACTACACAGGTCTTTGCTATGCACACTGGCTTACTGCACTTACTACTATATACCACCTTACTGCATCTGGAACTCACATATTCTCATCACCTTACAGGTCCGAGAGAAGATGCATCACAGGAGAGTATACAGTAAGGGGCTCCCACATATGCTCACTGCCTTGCAGGGCTGCAGCACCACAGGGGAGTATTCCAGAGCTCTCGTCTGCACATTGCCTGAAAGGGGGCTGCACAGGTCTGAAAGTGGGTGCACCCCAGGAGAGCATATGGGGTTCTCATATGCACACCACCTCACAGGTTTGAGAGGGGCTGGACCACAGGAGAATACACGGAGCTCACATACGTATGCTCACTGCCTTGTAGATCTGTATATCTCTGCATCTCTTTGTTTGCCATATCTTACACATGGCCAACAAAAGAAGCTCACACGGCAGAGGACTAATCACAAGCAAGGCTTTTAAAAGACTGAAAATAATTAGTTCATGAAGATTCTTATTTATTCAGGTCATGATACTGGACTGGATGTTTTGAAGTTTAAGACTTTTAAATGATCAATACCATCCTCAATAGCATACTGTCTACCTCATGATTTCACCAACCTGTATCGTTTAAGTTCACACGCAGGTGTAAAAATGGAACAGTGGTTGCATGCACTTGGTAAACCGTATGGTTAACCCTGTGGTTATATGTGTGTGGGTTTACAACTATGAATCACACAGATTATCATACGTCCTCACTACAGCCCACTATTTCTGCTTAAGGGCCTGGGAAGCACAAAGGAATACTCTTACATAGTACGCCCACATCCCACTATATGCCAGGTCTTTGTGACGTTATTACATTGTTCTTACCCTCAGTGTGTGTGTGTGTGTGGGTGTGCGAGTGAGAGCAACAACCTGCTAAAAACTTGAAACAGCATACAACTATTTATATGGTGACGTTTAATAAAAAAGATGACGACAGCAAAATGACATTGATTTGCCATATGTTGCAAGGATGAGTGAGCGTATTCTATCACAGTCAGTCATTGACAGTATGTCAATGCAGTCAGTACATTATTATTATGCATACAAAGAACTAATAAGAGGCATTCTATTCGGTTCTATTAAATTGTATTCTATTCTGTTTTATTCTATTCTATGCGTTACTCACGTTTGGTGTGCTGGTTCAAATGCTATTGCACAGAGGTCCAAGTATAACATTGGCCAGGCTCAATGAGTTGTGCATAAAATTACTGGACCCTCTGCAATGTTGTACTCAAGGATCGGACATGCAGTCATATACTAGTACAGCTGTGTCCTAATCATGATTAAAGAAATGAGAATTGATGTGGAGGAGTGTATTTCAGTAGGGGTACAGTAGACACTGTAAGATGGATCACTATGATGTGATGGGGAAAACATGTACAGTAGGACAGAGTCAGTAGGCGACCACATTGACTCACAACTGATGATGTCATGCTCTCAGGCTGAAGGGTGCTTTTTCTATAAGTCTTAGATCTTTTTTCAATTCATCATTTATTTTCAATTAAGAAATAAATAAGATAAATCAACCTTACATCCCTTTATCTTTTAAAGGGGATTCCAACCAAACACAGCTGTGTTTAGAGGTAAAAAAGCGTGGCCACCACCATAAGCTCAGTGCCAGTCAATGGCCTTTCTAGGCTTTCTAATTCCAAGCATACAGTAGGATGAAATGTGGAGTGCTGAGCATTAGATTCCCAATGTGATTATCCCCGTCACTGTCCGCAATTAGAAATGAAAAGCAGATTAGAGGATACAATTAACTGACCCCTAGCTCACTACACTGCAGTATTCACTATTCAAGAATATTAATTACTGTGTTATAGGCTCCAGCCTGAAAGATATAAAACAAGGCCCTGCTGATTATTTCAGACAACATCCATGGTAGGCTATTTATGTATTATTTGCGTAGCCTAATAGAAAGGCTGGCTATGACAAAGCTGTCAGAGCTGCAAAGAGGCAATGTGGTCATTGATAAGAAAGAGTCGAGTATCATCAAATAACGGTGTCTCCCGGCTAGGATAAAATGAAAGGTTGGAATAATAAGAAAAGACGCCACCTACCTGCCCCATAGGCTTTGGAAGCCAGCCATGTGAGGCTCGAGGAGATTTTAGCCCTGTTGAAATCATAGTGCTCAAAGGACTTAATCGTTGGAACGACGGAAGTCTTTTTAATCTCTTTTGAGTCGACCAAATCACCCATATTAACACCAGGACGTGTCAATTTCGTAGAGTAGAAGCCTTGAGATCACGATGCAATAGCTAATGATGACATCCCACCGTTGGAATTTAATGCGCCGATTTTGATAGTTTCCGAGGATCTAAAAGGGCTTTGAACGAATTACAGCAATCGTCGATAAGGCAGGCCGTTTTCATGGCCCTTTATCCTACATGTTGTTGTCCTCAGATCAATCCGGGAGGTAGCGCACGTCCATGCAATTCCCATCCATTCTGTTCCTCTTGGGCTGTCATTCAAACGCTATATAACTCGCATTCATGTCTACTACGCGAATCCTCAAATGCTTTTTCACAATTATGCAGCATTCAGCGGCTATTATGTGTCCTCTACTGCTAGCAGTCTTTCATCCTAGCTCGAAGTCGCTTGGTTGTTCCCATATCCACGCGTCTTGATCGGGGATATTTACGGCATTCCCTCCTCTATTCAATCTGGCTCTGCGGTTTTCCTCCTGCCGCACTCCGTCCTCTGTGAAAGGCTGCTTACACTGCGCCTGCGCGATCCGCCCAAGAGGGGCATATGGTTGCTTCTGAGGAGGGCATTTTGATCAATGCTTTTAATTATTGTGCATTATGTTCTTATCATTAAAATAACCGTTGTATAAGGAGAAAATGAAAAAAAATAAATTAAAAAGCTATTCTTTATTGGGCTACAAAATAGTACAGCATTCTACAACAGAAGCCTTCACCATGATTTGTAAAGCATTACACAAATTGGTCTGTTTACATTCTGACAGATGTCTATAGAAAATCAGAATACGAATGAAATAAAAGACAGGTGCTTAAAATGATAATCACTGTTGCACTTGAATGCATCTTTGTGTGTTTGTGGCCAGTAAAATGTGCACATGAGTGGGGTGGGAAATCGTAGAATCTATGAGCCTCGATAAAACTACCAGCCCCAGAATGCAACTGTGACATGACGCATATTGCTCGCGACCGTGTAGAGCCAAGAAGAGCCACGAAGATCAAAATTACAGAACAACTGACGTTAGGAATGTGCCATGTGATGTGATTTACATGATTGAAACTACTTTAATGTGTGTCTGCTTCTATTCAGGTATTGATATTGTGCCGCTTTTGTTTGGGTGCGCCGTTATGCCTAGTATCATCATCTGATAAGAGACTAGCCCATCATCTGAAAGATGTTTGTGCCAAGAGCACTGAAGGTAAAGAAACCCCTCGAGAATCCGCCTGTGCAGAAGAAGTGCAAAATAACTGTAAAAGAACACGACGTGACACCAATGCCTAGTTGTTCCGCTACAGAAACCCCAGAAGATGTAGCCGAAACATGTCAACAACAGCCTGGAGACCTAGCGCCCTCAGAAAACAGCTCAACAGACAACCATGCTGAAACTGAGAGCCCTCCTCCAAACAACCCAGACCAAGCCGAGGAACCAGCCGCAGAAAGCAGCGACGACGAGGAACCTGTCAAGGCCTTCAAAAAGAACCAGAGGTGGCCTGAGCCAGGGGAGCCTGTTTGTGTCATGTGTGGACGATATGGGGAGTACATCTGCGACAGCACCGACAATGACGTCTGCAGCCTGGAGTGCAAAGGCAGCCACCTGTCCAGCATGGGCAAGGGCTTGGTGGCGGAGATCCTGAGTCGCAGTAAGCCAAAGGAGGAGAAGACAGCGTGCTCCTCTTCTGGCACTGCAGAGGAGGAACACCACGACCAGAACTATTGTTACAAGGAGGACGAGTTCATATCTTCCCTGACAGAGGAGCAAGTGCAGCGTGTCAAACGAGAGCTTGGTATTGTGACAGCTGGTCAGGCTGTAGCGAGGCCCATCATAGAGTTTGCGCATTGCCAGTTCCCGCCGGTGCTGAGCTCCAACCTGAACAAGGCCGGTTACGAGGCGCCCACCCCCGTGCAGATGCAGATGCTCCCAGTGGCCCTTGGGGGCAGGGACGTGCTGGCCAGTGCAGACACAGGATCAGGGAAGACTGTGGCATTCCTTCTGCCACTGGTGGTCCGGGCCCTAGAGGTAACAACCTTAAGCATTCAGGATAGAGTTGTCAGTCAGTTTAATTGTCACAACCACATGCATGCATAGAACACAGGGTTTGGCATGGCTCTCTGCTCCCTATAGACCTGCAGTGTACTACACATCTTATACATTTGAATAGAAGCATAATATTCTATAACAACACAACAGTAATGTAGGGGCACCTAGGCGAAACCTCAAAGTACTCTGTGGTCAGGCAAGCAGGGCCCTCAAATGATGTCCGGCCTTCTGCCCATGGTGGGTCACACCTTGAAGGTAGTAACTTTCAACATTCATGAAGTGTCATAGGTCTAAATTCTAAGTTTATAAGGTTAATTAGCACAGATGACCTCTCAACACATACATACGTGTAAATAGGACGCTGTGACTTTACCCTAAAGAAGTTTGAAGAACACAGCTAAATCATACCCATCTCAGTTCCACTGGGATTGAGTTTTGTGCACAATTTAATAAACAGTCAAAATTGTGATATAATTTGCTAGATGATGGCTTGTCCTTCCAAAAGCTTGTTTTGTGCCATACAGTGTGTCTAATTTAACACTGGAGACCAGACAACACAAGAGGGCAGGCACATAAAGCAGGTACAGACTGAAAAGGCCTCATGATTAACCCAAGCAGCGTGCACAGCAAAGGTCAGTCCTCAGACTGGGGGAAGTTAACCGTCTTGTTGGCAGCAGGCTCGCTGAAGTTACCCATCTCTCTGGCAGCTAGCCTGGCCTCTCCCAGGCCACTGGCCAGACTGTCTGGAAGTCACCGTTTTGATGAGTCATTGAGAGCGGCTCAGCCCTGCTATTTATATCGGTGACTCTGTGGCCTGCTCACTCCACCACATCCCAAACACTGACGACCGGCAATAGTGCACAGTGCACACCCCTGCTACTGCCCCCCTCATACCACTGACCTGCAATATTGCACACCACTGCTACTGCCCTCCAATGCCACTGACCTGCAATACTATATATAGCTTGCTACTTGGGTGGGAAGTACTTAATTTTTGGCATACAGTGAAACAGCACAGCTATCTCCCACTGATGTTTGTTGCCACTTTTTGTAAGGTTTTCTTCAGCTCTATATAGGGACCTTAGTAGCGTTTGATTGTGCCTCTGCCTTCTGCAAGTTGTTATTTCTGTTTTTGAGTTAAAGCAAAAGGCAAGTGAATATAAACCATAAACGTAAAGTTATCATACCATGAACTGATGAATATCGATCTTTATGGGGCAATAAAGACTAATCTAGTGATACCTACTTTTCTTTGCTGTGTCCTGTAGAAGCGCACCAGTCGAGCTCCATCGAGCCCGGCGGGCCTGATCCTGACGCCGACGCGAGAGCTGGCCATCCAGATAGAGAGGCAGGCCCAGGAACTGGTGAGGGGGCTGCCCAACATGCGCACCGCCCTAGTGGTGGGAGGAATGCCCATGCCACCACAGATACACAGACTCAAGCAGAGCATCAAGGTAAGAGAGCCAGGCTGCT
Source organism: Engraulis encrasicolus (assembly GCF_034702125.1). NCBI lineage: Eukaryota > Metazoa > Chordata > Actinopteri > Clupeiformes > Engraulidae > Engraulis > Engraulis encrasicolus. Next base: position 19,682,750 of record NC_085862.1, on the reverse strand, counting down.
GGCTGTACTTAAAGTAGACTTGTATTTAATGTTTTTATTTAGTCCAATGTGCACCACCCTGCTGGGGGGGGGGGGGAGTGCCCATGCCACCCATGCCACCCATGCCACCCATGCCACGTAGGTATACAGACTCAAGCAGAGCATCAAGGTAAGGAACAAACCACTGGATGTTTAGTAGTGGGGCAACTTAATTTACTCCAACATTACATTTGGCATGCACACCACCCTTGTGGCAGTGGGGTTTCATATGCCACCACAGTTGTGTTGGCACAAGCAGAGAATCAAGGTGAGAGTAAGTGCATTCAAATAGATATTTATTCATCCCCATTAAGGCAGCTTGTAACCTACATCACAAGAAAAATGCACGATTGTTTGATCTGAGCTTGAGCTTATGTTAGCGAGCCCCTATCATGTAGTGATTCCTAAATTAAGGAATTAATCCTGGAAAAATTAAGAATATAGTGTAGGTATAAAGCTAACACGGTGCGTCAATGTAGCAGTTAGAGCATCATGGCTCATAGCTCACTGCCTCAGGCAAGAATCAGGTCACTGTGAAAATGGGTCATTTTTTAAGCTAATGCCCAGAGGCTGCGATGGAAGAGGGTTTATTTATAATCTCTGATTTTGGGAATACACGGCCACAGCCTGAGCACGGCAGGCCAGGACAGGATGTTAGAGTTTGCACATTAAGTAAAGTGGACACTCTCAGGAATGGGAGTCACTTGTGCAATGTGAAGCATTTCAATCCCGTTTCAACCTTCATGATTCATGTTTCAACATTCATGATTACTTTCCCCCCTATCCAGATCGTCATAGCGACTCCTGGCAGACTCCTGGAGATACTGAAACAGGAAGCAGTGAAGCTGGACGCAGTGAAGACCGTGGTGGTGGATGAGGTGGGTAATAGGGATGGGTATCGCTGATGTTGGAAGGGGTGGGCATTGCTGATGTGGGTAGGGGGTGGGTATCATTGATGTGGGTAGAGATAGGCATTGCTTAGGTGGGTATTGCTGACGTGGGTAGGGGTGGGTATTGCTGACGTGGGTAGGGGTGGGTATTGCAGACGTGGGAAGCAATGGGCATTGCTAAGTAGTGTAGGGGTGGATCGCTGAAGTGGCTACAGATGGGTATCATTGATGTGGGTATCGCTGAGGAGGGTGGGGGGTGATAGATAAGGTGGGTAGTAGGGCTGTAACGATATTGTATCGAACCGAGAAATGGTGATACACAGAGTCACGATACTGTATCGTGATACAAGGAGGCAGTATCGTGATACGCCCTTTGAACGTTTTTTTACCCATTAGTCCAGAAAACAACCTTATGATTTGATGTGATAGTGTTTCCAAACTTCAGTGGAGATACATTTCAGTCATCGTGGGGTGTATCGAACCGTAACTCAAAAATCGTGATACGAACCGAATCGTGAGTTGAGTGTATCGTTACAGCCCTAGTGGGTAGGGATGGGCATCACAGGTAATAAGAGCAGTGTCTTGACTCAACTTAAGTGTATTCTCTCCAGGCCGACACCATACTGAAGCTGGGTTTCCAGTACTCTACTTATGTGCTGTTTATGTGTGTTTCTTTTGTATCTTGTCTCGCGGACTCCATGTTGAAGCTGGGTTTCTGGCAGCAGGAGAAATAAAGTATATAAAGTAACCACTCTCCTTGTCTCTAGGTGGACTCCATGTTGAAGCTGGGTTTCTAGCAATAGGAGTTTCTCTACTCCACGTATGTGCTTTTTACTGTATTTATACATGCACATAAGGGTGGACGATATGATGATATTAAATCGTGAAATCGAGTAGATTGTCCCGAATCTGCCCAAATGAAGAAATCGTAAAGATTGTCTTGCAGTGCGGATGTTTACTATCAGTATCAAGTGCGGTCTACTTACTTAGTGTTGTTGTCTTCACTTATATTCTTTACATTATTGTATTCCAATTGTGCACTTTATGAGAGTATCATCGGTGTGTTTACATTCAATGAATTGCTAATTACAAATTGTATATTACAAAGTATATAAAATGCCCGTTTTTGTTTTTTTGTTGTTTTTATTTTTTACAAGGTAGTAATCCTATGGTTTCTCATTCTCTTCAGGCGGACTCCATGTTGAAGTTGGGTTTCCAGCAGCATCTCTACTCTGTTTACTGCTATTTACTGTATGCATGATGTACGCATGTCTTCTCTCCAGGCGGACACCATGTTGAAGTTGGGCTTCCAGCAGCAGGTTCTGGAGATCCTGGAGGAGGTTCCTCAGGAGCGGCAGACCCTGCTGACCTCCGCCACTATCCCCACGGCGACGGAGCAGCTAGCGGAGCGGCTAACGCAGGACGCGGTGCGCATCAGCATCGGCGAGAGGAACCAGCCCTGTGCCAACGTACGCCAGATCGTCGTCTGGGTGGAGGAGCCCTCCAAGAAGAAGAAACTCTTTGAAATCCTTAATGTTTGTTTTTAGTTTCTTCATATTTCCTTTTTGTGATCTTCATACAGTTTTGAGGTGGTCTTTAAATCTGTAGGCATATGGAATTTCCATCTTCCCTGAGTCTATATTGTGTCGGGGCAATATTGTTGTCAGTCACATGATTTTCATCGTCAAGAATATGTAGATAATCATGTTAACATGGACCACAGTACATTGTAACTAAACATTTATATATATATATAAAAAGAAAGAGCTTTCAAATGGATTTTTTGTCTAGCTGGGCAAAGGGGCAGGTGCAAGTCAGTTTTTTAGATCATATTCGCTTACCAATAGAGAAATGACTTTCAATGACTGGGATTCGAATAAGCCATTGACTGTATATTTTTAGCATTTGAGTCGTCTTTAAATGGTTGACACAGCTCTAAGACAGCGCGTCTTGGGCAGAGGAAATGAGAGGGCTCAGAGCCGTGGCCCTGGGCCAGATATGGAGCAAACGACTCACACCACCAGCTATGCACAGAGCTGAGGCAGAGGTCTCTCTATGACCCAACTCCCAGCTCTATGGCTAAAAATGCATCCACATCCTAATTAAGAACACACACACACACGCACACACGCACACACGCACACACACACACACACACACACACACACACACACACACACACACACACACACACACACACACACACACACACACACACACACACACACACACACACACACCTGTTATTTCCATTTGCAGTGTACCCATCATCAGGATCCTCTTGCATCTCCTCAACAATTCCACTCCTGTAGCCATTGGACATCTGGCTGACCTCTTGAGAAAGCAGATGTTTGCAGACGCTAAGGAACAGAGAGAAAATGCCGTTTTAAACATTTTGAAGATACTAATACGCTACTATCATGTATTCTCTGTTGTTTGTGAAAACCATTCCATGGCTAATCGATGGTAAACATAGCTCTGAGCTCTTCCACACGTGACACTTTGATGCCTTGGATAACTTCAGTACCTCTACAAACTACAAGAAGTCCTGACTTCCTGGACATGTAGTATAAAAGGTCCACAAGTGCATTGGAGGCTAATGTTTATGTTACAGTCTGCTCTCCACTTCCTCCTTGCCCTCCTTGTTTTCCCCTGTGCAGGACAGGAAGCTGTACCAGCCGCTGATGGTGGTGTTTGTGGACTGTAAGCTCTTATAACCCACCTAAGTGTGCGCATGTGCGTGTGTGTGCAGGATGGCAAGCTGTACCAGCCCCCGGTGGTGGTGTTTGTGGACTGTAAACTGGGGGCCGATCTACTGTGTGAGGCCGTGGGGAAGATCATGGGCCTGAAGACTGTAGCCATCCACTCTGACAAGAGCCAGCACGAACGCAACAAGATCCTCAAGGTGAGACCAGAGGAAAGAGACCCGTCTCAAGATGAGACGAGACGGAGACTTGTGCTTTCTTGCCAAACTATTGAAGCACTTCAAAGCTGCATCTTGTATGAATTATGGCATGCATACACAGTTTATTATCACAACATGTGATATAATGTTCAATATTAATATTCAATATTAATATTTAACCCTGTTAATAACATGCATGGCATAATGAATTCCATAGCAGAAGATTCAATAATTACAGCAGTTATTCTTAGGAAGTCTGTTATGGTATTGTTATGAGGTGTATAACTAAATTATAGTCTGTATGTGCATTTTGCTTTTATTTTAATTGTTTGTTTGTTAAACTTCGGCTTTTTTCGCACACCTCAGCTGGCAGGTGCGTCGGAGATGGCGACGTTTCGGTACTAGACCTTCATCAGGCAATCTCTCTTTGATTGAGATTGCCTGATGAAGGTCTAGTACCGAAACGTTGTTTATTAAAGAAAGAACAGCGAAATGGTCAGTGTGCGGGAGTTTCTTTAAACAATTGTTTGTTTGTAATACGTCTTTAGGGACTGCTGGATGGAGACTATGAAGTGGTCATCAGCACTGGAGTACTGGGCAGAGGGCTGGACCTGGTCAACGTCAAATTGGTGGTCAACTTTGACATGCCCCCCAACATGGACGAATATGTCCATCAGGTAGGAACACTTTAAAGGACTTTTACCCCACTCAATCGAAAACAACAACCTCACGTTTCCTTTCAAGAAGTGATGAATAAGACCCATTGGGCAAAAACACTTTGAATGACTTTCACCCTAGTTCACACAAAGCCACCAGCGAACTCTGTTTTCCTTTCAGTGAGTGGTTTTTTTGTGTGCTGACTTGCGTGTGTGTTAATGTTATTGCTGGTGTTTTTCCAGGTTGGCCGAGCAGGAAGGCTGGGTCAGAGGGGAACTGCCATCACCTTCCTCAATAACGGACACAAACGGCTGTTTTTACACATCGTAAACCGCGTGAAGCCCACCGGCTCACAGCTACCCCCACAACTCCTGAACTCTCCATACCTGCACGAACAGCAGCGCAAGGAGAAACTGCAGAGAAGAGAGGAGCCCATAGTCACTAAGGACAATCTACTGGATATTATAAGAAAACATGACCGGAGCTCTATGAGGAAATAGACTGTGGAGAGTTGACCTGTGCTATTTCATGATGTTGTACATTTTTTCTATGGTTTTGTATGTAATAATTAAAGCTGATTAAAGCTGAAGTGGGTGTGTGAGCATTATTTTGTATGCATGCACAAATTCAACTAGACTGCCTGTGCAGTCGCCTTCGACTGCTTAAGGTATATCCCCGAAACGCGACGCTTCCAGTCCCCAATCATTCCTACCACTCCCGTCCACCTTTTCATGAACGTTTATGATAAATACAAAATATAAAATAAATATATTTAATATCTATACATAGATCAATGACGTGCATAGGCTTAAAACCAAATGACTATTGTGAAAATGAAGGAAAAAATGGGGCAAATGGTAACACTATTTTAATGGCTCACTATTACAGTGGATATACCACATTAGGTACAGTGTAATAACCAGTGTAACAATATTTAATACCACGTCATACCAGTGTGACACCATGTACCAATTTTGTACTTATATCATGTAGGCTATTTGTGTGTAAGTGGTATTACATGGTATTGCATATTTGTACACTGGTATTACACTAGTATTACATGGTATTACATATTGTTACACTGGTTATTACACTGTACCTGGTATTGCCTATTTTTACACTGGTATTACACTAGTATTACATGGTATTAAATATTGTTACACTGGTTATTACACTGTAGGCCTACCTGATATGGTAGATTCACTGAAATGGTGAATCATTAAATTAAGGAGTTACCGGGCAAATCAATCCACCCAGTCAGAAGTTATGGGCCAAATAAAAATTCCACCATTTTGAAAGTGTTGACCTCCAAAACTCGAATCAGTTCATGAAACCTACCCTGCAGCATTCACACACCAAATCTGGGACAAATCCATCCACCCGGTCAGAAGTAATGGGCCAAACAAAAATTCGGCCATCTTGAATTCGGCCATCTTGAAATTGTTGACTCCAAACTCGAATCAGTTCATGAACCCTACCCTAGAACATTCACACACCAAATCTGGGACAAATCCATCCACCGGTCAGAAGTTATGGACCAAACAAAAATTCGGCCATCTTGGAATTCGGCCATCTTGAAAGTGTTAACCTCCAAACTCTAATCAGTTCATGAAACCCACCCTAGAGCATTCACACACCAAATCTGGGACAAATCCATCCACCGGTCAGACGTAATGGGCCAAAACAAAAATTCGGCCATCTTGAATTCGGCCATCTTGTAATTGTTAACCTCCAAACTGTAATCAGTTCATGAAACCACACCCTAGAGCATTCACACACCAAATCTGGGACAAATCCATCCACCCGGTCAGAAGTAATAGGCCAAACAAAAATTCGGCCATCTTGAATTCGGCCATCTTGAAATTGTTGACCTCCAAACTCGAATCAGTTCATGAACCTACCCTAGAACATTCACACACCAAAATCTGGGACAAATCCATCCACCCGGTCAGAAGTTATGGACCAAACAAAAATTCGGCCATTTTGATTTCGGCCATCTTGAAAATGTTAACCTCCAAACTCTAATCAGTTCATGAACCCACCCTAGAGCATTCACACACCAAATCTGGGACAAATCCATCCACCCGGTCAGAGTAATGGGCCAAACAAAAATTCGGCCATCTTGAATTCGGCCATCTTGAAATTGTTGACCTCCAAACTCGAATCAGTTCATGAACCCACCCTAGAGCATTCACACACCAAATCTGGGACAAATCCATCCACCCGGTCAGAAGTAATGGGCCAAACAAAAATTCGTCCATCTTGAATTCGGCCATCTTGAAATTGTTGACCTCCAAACTCGAATCAGTTCATGAACCTGCAAGAGCATTCACACACCAAATCTGGTACTTCAAAACAAACATCCGTTCAAAAAGTTAACGCGTTACACGCGCGGAAAGACCTTACGCGGCGGACGCGGCGGACGCGGCGGCGGCGGTGCACGCAAAACCATTACATCCCCGACGCTCCGCGTTTCGGGGATATAAATATGCGAAGATAGGGCAGGAAATGCTGCCATCAACCGGTGAATAAGAGTCATTACAAGTCTGTGTTTTAGTGACGTAATGTTTTTAGAACAACCAATGACAGACGTCCTAGGGAGTTTGAAAAATAAAGCGGAAAAGAGACGGAAGAGAAGGCACAGCGATAGAGAAAAGGTAAACAAAGTGGGCTTAGTTGAGTGTTTTCTTTTTGTGTTATTCGCATTATAATGTATCTTTGTTTGTTGGAATAGCCTATTGGTGTAAATTATGTTTCATCTTTTTAGTTAATTAATGTTATCCTCTACGGTTACTATGGACAAAACTGCCCTAACTCTGGTTCGGGTAGTCTGATGATTAGCATGGGAAATACAGCACGCATGGCTGCAGGCCACGTTACATTTTGAAACAAAAGATATGTTGTAGATAATATAATGTAACTAACGTTAGCCGTTAATACCTGAATGGATAACTGAATGTAAACATTATCTACACCTCGCAAATGAAAGCTTTGCCCTGGCAGACTACACCCTATCAGTGGCTAGACAGACACTAGTAGACCTCTGAGTGGTGTTTTGAATTTGGACATTACCTTCGTTTTTAATGCTTGTTGAATTGACGTTGCTTCTATATTGACACGACGAGCCAAGACTATACACGTATCTTAGTGTTCTTCTTTGATTTACAGGAACTTTTGGTGACACGGAGTGATGACAACCTCTATGTGCATTGCTTTGTAATTTTATATTTGACAGTCAAATTAGGTAGCAGAACATTGAGGAGTTGCGATTAATCTAACTCCCCACGAGGGCCTTGCATGTTTGTTTAAATAAGAAGAAAAAAAAACATTTGAATCAGCTGTCAAAACTCAGCACAGCTGACATCATGGATGAAACGTCAGCGTCGGTAGCGTCCGTAGCATCTGTGGATAAATCTAAAGAGACAAATAAGACCTACATAATCTCAGACCCCACGAAGGGGAATGACTCAAGTATACGACTCACCCTTCAAAGAAGAAAAACTGAAAATAAAGACAACGGGAAAGGCGACCATTCAGACACGTCCAATGTTGAAAATCAATTTCAGCCGCCCAAGAGACTAACTTTGAAACGAAGGACAAGAACAGGAGGATCAGTTGACAAAACTCCAAACAGTGTTCGAAAGCCGAGTTACCGAGCTCCAAGTGGCGGCGAATCGCGACGGAAGTCTAAAATTCTCTGTGAGCCAAACAGTCGCACACCCCGTGCATCAGGTGTTTTACGCACAGGTAGCACCCGAGATACGCTGGTCAAGCATCCAGCCAGAGACACCTCTGCAAGTCGCACACCCGCACCTGCACACGTGCGTGAACGAGCCCTCAAGTTTGCAGAGAAACAACGCGCAGAGATGACCACCAAATCCGACATTTCAAAGCCAGACGGCCAGGGCAGCAACACCGTCTCCACCCCTACCAGAACCACGCACTTCAGCAAAATCAGCGCGAAGAAGGAAGTTTTCGAGCGTTTGGCTGGGAAGGACGCCAACAAACGAGTGCCCACCAAGTCTGCAAGCTTGGAGCGACACATGACGCCCTCCCAGATCACCTCAGCTGGAAGACCAGGGGCACCAAGGCCGACCAACAGGGCACCGATCTCCACTAGGACGCCAATCACCACCCCACGCACAGCACACACCAAAACAGCATCCAGCAACGCCTCAGCTCCTGGTAATGGATCTTTGAGGTCCAGGCCTTCTTCTCCCACGGGTCTCAGTAATGGATCTTTGAGGTCCAGGCCTTCTTCACCCACAGCTCTTGGTAATGGATCTTTGAGGTCCAGGGCCTCTTCACCCTCGGCCAGGGAGTCTGTGTTGCAGGGTACCGAGCTGACTCAGGACTCCTTCAAGATGGAGAACAGCGCAGTGACTGTGGCGGTCAGAGTGAGGCCTTTCAGTACAAGGTAAGGCTCTCATTTCTATGGCTTATGTGTACTAACATGAAAATGTGGGTTTTTTGACAATTTAATATGAGGTTTCCTTTAAAAAACAAAAAAAACATCAATATCATTGAGATGTGCTGTGTTATGGCCTGAGCAGCAGAGGTCATTCGGGTTGGGGGTAGGCCCAGATGCCTTACGGTGGGGGGTTACTTTCAAATGTTTGCTTTTTGCAGTTGTTCTGATGTTGTGGAGTTTGTCGTAGATGTTTGTTTACTGAATGAATGAACGAACCATGGTGTGTATTGCTCTCCATCTGTGTTGTCCTGCAGAGAAGAGAAGGAGAAGGCCTCCCAGGTGATCTTCATGGAGAACCAGGAGACGGTGGTGCAGCATCCGGACTCCAAGCGCTACTCCTTCATCTACGACTTCTCCTTCTGCTCGGTGGACGAGGCCGACCCCCACTTTGCCAGCCAGCAGGTGGTGTATGAGCGGTTGGCACGGCCGCTGCTGGAGAGAGCCTTCGAGGGCTTCAACACCTGCCTGTTCGCATACGGCCAGACCGGGTCGGGGAAGTCATACACGTGAGTAGTGTGTTTAGAGAGGGACACACACACACACGCACACACACACTTCATGTGACACACAATAATATCCAGACACACAGGCATGCTCACAGAGACAAAGGCACATATCGACACGCACACTCATAATCGGGCAGTCCGTGCAATGAGGGTTTGGCTGCAGTGCTGTTGGCCTGGTGTTGATGTCTGGGTTTCGTAGAGTGTCTCCCGTGTCATTGCTGCTCTGTGTCTGGTCTGTGCAGCATGATGGGCTTTGGAGAGGAGGCGGGGATGACGCCACGCTTCTGTCAGGAGCTATTTTCCAGGCTGCCCGACAACGACAATAAAGAGGTGAGCCTCTCACTTTGCAGCCATGTTGGCTTGGCATAGTCTCACGGTTACAGCGATACTTGGTCAGCATAGTTTTATGGTTGCGTTAATACTTGGGCTTTTTCATCACCATGCCTTTTTATTTTTGATGGGGTCAGGCTGTGTGCAAGGCATGTGTTTCTGAGATTATAATAGAAGATTATTACATAGGAGTCCTGATATGTAGCAATTAGTGGCAGTTGTGACCTAATGGTTAGAGAGTTGTTAAACCCCACACTGCTTCAGGGACTGTAACCAATACTGCTTATCTAACTGATTCGTGTGAGATGAGTCCATCTGCTGTGATGCAATTAAATGTAACATGACTTTAAATCCACCAGATCTCATGTCACCTGGAGATGAGCTATTTTGAGGTGTACAATGAAAAGATCCACGATCTGCTCATCGCCAAGGACGAACAGAGCCAGAAACGGCTACCGGTGAGTTTCACATCTCAGTTCACAAGGACTACTGTTTAGCCATGAAACATAAAGGAAGGTCTGCACGCTTTTTAACCCGCCTCACTGATTCCCTTTGCCAAAGTCTTGTTTGAAGTCAACTTGTGTCACATGCATATTAGTGCGCAAGTAGTAGTGAAGCAGTTGGGGAAACGACGCTGTCTTGTGTCTTTTACTAGCTGCGAGTGCGTGAGCATCCAGTACATGGACCCTATGTGGCCGACCTCTCCACGTGAGTACTGCTTTTAATTCACCTTTTTTTCTCTTTTTAACCCTTGGTTGTCAACTGCTTGTAAACTTGGAATCAACCTGACAGAAGGAGGGTCAACAAAAACATGTTCATCCTAAATGTGTTTGTGTGTTGCAGGAACGTGGTGGGCTCCTATGCAGACATCCAGGTGATTATTATTATTTACCCCCCCCCCCCCCCCCCCCCCCCCCCCCCCCCCCCCCCCACCCCCCCCCCCCCCCCCCCCCCCCTAACATGCCATTTGGAATTGGACCACAATGCTTGCACCCCACCATTACATCTGGACGGGATAGTTTTATAGTGCAGTATAGTATAGTACAGTATAGTGCCTAGTCTCCTCCACATTGTCTTGACTAAAATACGGTCCAGCGCCATGGTCTTAAATCCTGGGCTGCACCATAATGTCTTGTCTATGGTAGGATGCAGTGCCTGCTCTGCTCTACGGCACAGTGGTTTGTCTCACTCTCCGGAGGAGAAAAAAAGGAGTTGCACACAGCACTGGAGCTGGATGCAATTCAGAGAAACTGAGAAGCTTTGTCTTTGGCTTTTCTTCGTTACAGTATTGGCTTTTCAAAACAGTTTCTCTGAATTGCATGGCATGGACGCAAGCTTTAGAGCAGGGGTGTCAAACTCATTTTGGTCCGGGGGCCGCATACAACCCATGTGGACCTCAAGCGGGCCGCATTAGTAACATCATCGCAAAAAAAAAAAAAAGTAAAGCAGAGGATTAGTGTTCAGTACTATCACGTTTTAAGTGTGTTGAATATGTAGAAAGCAATGCAATACTGATAATCCAATGCAAATGCCTTGACTTCATTCATTCATTGGCAACCGTTAATTAATTAAATATGGAACAGTTCATTTTGGCAGGGGGTCTGGGGGTTCCCCCCCCCAGAAATTTTTGTATTTCTTATATGTAATTTCCTGCATTTTCATGCATTCTAACATCACGATTACAGTTTGTGCTTAATAGGAACCAATACAAATCCAAATATATTTATTATTTAATTACAACCAATACCAATACAATACGAATAAGAAGTATTAACATTTTATCTCTATATATCAGGTCTATAATATATGAGCTTTATCAAATGCCTGTTACAGTACAAATTCACTATTTATAATAGAAGTGTGATGTGCACTTTACTACATATATACAGTGTAACAGAGGGACCATTGGGTTAATGTCATGCAGGTCTCGATTTTGTCCCGAGGGCCGTAATTGCGCATTTCGGTTATTTCATTTAAAAAAAAAAAAAATATTTTTTTTTTTTTTTTTTTTTTTTACATCCGGGCCGGATGGAACCCTCTGGCGGGCCGGATGTGGCCCGCGGGCCGTATGTTTGACACCCCTGGTTTAGAGAGAAGGTATGCCATCTTCACCTTCACCTGGTCTCACTCTCCACCACAATGTCTTGGCTACCATAGGATACAGCATAAGTGCCTGGTCTCTCCACCATAATGGCTTGGCTGCCGTAGGGTACAGTATAGTGCCTGGTCTCTCCACCATAATGTCTTGGCTACAGTGTCTGCTCTGGTCTGCTTCATTTTCTCCACACATGGGAAACATCTGCAGGTCAGAGGCAGACTGATGTAATGGAAGATGGACTCTAGTGCTGTAACTCAGTAATATCACTCTCTCTCTCTCTCTCTCTCTCTCTCTCTCTCTCTCTCTCTCTCTCTCTCTCTCTCTCTCTCTCTCTCTCTCTCTCCCCTGCAGGGCTGGCTTGAGCTGGGTAATAAGCAGAGGGCCACTGCTGCTACTGGCATGAACGACAAGAGCTCCAGATCCCACTCGGTCTTCACGCTGGTGCTCACCCAGACCAAGGTGAGGCGCGAGCCAACACTCAAGAAGACCATTATCCTCTTTTTCATACAGTTCCCTGTGCAGTGAAACAAAAGATTCAGGCTTTCCTGTTCCACTCTGACTGAGTTCAAGTGAGCTTTATTGGCATGACAAACATGTGTGCATTGCCAACAGAAAACAAATGGAGATTTTATATACACAGGACAGTCTGCATTGCTCCTGTAATCCTGTAATAAACTACCTTACTGTGTGTGTATGTGTGTGTGTGCGCGTCTCTGTCTCTGTGAGTGTGCGCGTGTGTGTGTGCGTGTGCGCACGCTTACATCTGTGTGTGCGTGTGTGTGTGTGTGTGTGTGCATGTGTTTCTTGTCTGTCTTCAGACGGAGTTGGTGGAGGGGGAGGAACACGACCACACCATCACCAGCCGCATCAACCTGGTGGATTTAGCCGGCAGCGAACGCTGTTCATCCGCACAGACTACTGGAGACAGACTACGGGTAAACACGCGCACACACACACACACACACACACACACACACACACACACACACACACACACACACACGCACACACACATACACAGATACCTCACTCAACCTGGTGGAAATGGCATGACAAAAGAAGCGACACCTGCCTGTCACCACATACCTGAGTGCCAACACTGTGTTTGAGTGATTGACAGTGTTGTTCTGTATGTGTGCAGGAGGGGGCCAGCATCAACAAGTCCCTGTTGACCTTGGGAAAGGTCATCTCGGCGCTGAGTGAACAGTCCCAGAACAGGAAACGCGTCTTCATCCCGTACCGAGAGTCCGTCCTCACCTGGTAAGTAGGGTATCTTAAAGAAGCATAATGTAACATTTTTGAGCTATTAATTAATGACTGTTCAGCCAATGCTTATGCTTATGCTTATTGCTCCGCAAATGAACACTCTTTAGTTGACCACATCCTTTGTCTATGTGAAGAAAATCACATGTGTTAAACATAAAAAAACAATGTCTCGAAGATCATTAAACATACCAGAGACAGCGAATACGGCAGAGACGATTCAAGACTGTACTTTTCCGTGATCAATGTATCGTCGGGTGAACACCCCTTTAGACCAGCAGAGGTTGAGAATGAATGGCGCTGTAGATGGTGATAGCACAGTCAAGCACCAAACACCACAGAAAGAGAAGAAGAAGGAGAGGATCATGCCCCTATGGAGACCGGACTAATAGTGACCCATTTTTGGAAATAAGCTTATTTCACACCTCCCTTGAGTTAAATAATAGGCTTTTACCGTTCTCCTGTACTTAACCCCGTTTTCTAGTTATGGCAGTGCACATTTCACCTCCAAGATAACAGTTAACATTGAGTCCTTTGAGACCAGTTAGCCGCGAGCTGGTCTCATCGGACTCAATGTTAACTGCTAGCATGGAGGTAAAATTTGCACGGCCATACCCAGAGAACGGTTGAAAGTACAGGAGAATGGTAAAACCCTATAATTTTACTCAAGGGAAGGTGTAAAATAAACTTATTTCCAAAAATGGGACAGTATCACTTCAAGCACACTCCTTTGCATAGCGTATTTTGATTTATCTGTGTCTACCATATTGACTATCTTTGGACATGCGTTTTTACAACTTTGTGGATGTTCAGGAAGACATTAGATGGAGCTTCAGTGGGGAGTGGCTAGGAAGGGTTTGAGAAATATTCCTATTTACGTAGTGGGGCTTTAATCCCATATCTTGTGTCCCATATCGTCCTCACACATGCCAAGCAGCGGTGGCAGTGGCCAAACTAGACTGCTGACTTACAAAGCATTCTGCGAAGCATTACGCATGTGTGTGCGTGTGTGAGGAAGTAACAGGGACATGTGTCACGGTGGCCAAACCCAGAACATATTTTAAAGGCCACTGCTGCTCGTGAAACAGGAGCGAGGCCTGCTATTATCGGTCCCTTCATAATTTGGCTTTATAATTTACTACGCCATAGACGGGAAGGAAAGATGGAAGACTGTGGTGGCGCTTGTAGATATTACCCCAAAACTGTTGACAGTGTAGTATTTAAGCCTCAGCAGCATTAGGTAGTAAAAGTGATGTATGTTTTGTGTGTATGCGTTTTAGAAGGCCACTGACATTTTAAACAGTAATGAGCATGGTCACATGGTGAAAAGAAGTTCTTTACACTGAAGTTATTTCACTCCTGCCGTGTGTGTGTGTGTGTGTGTGCGTGTGTGTGTGCGTGTGTGTGTGTGTGTGTGTGTGTGTGTGTGTGTGTGTGTGTGTGTGTGTGTGTGTGTGTGTGTGTGTGTGTGTGTGTGTGTGTGTGTGTGTGCGTGTGTGCGTGTGCGTGCGTGTGTGTGTGTGTGTGTGTGTTGAAGAAATCTGTGGATGGTAACTCCAAGACAGCCATGATCGTCACCATCAGTGTGTGTGTTGTATGTTGGGCATCTGATTCCCATGGTGTTTGTTTCTTTGTGTGTTCCTTTTTTTTTGTTTCTAGGCTGCTAAAGGAGTCTCTGGGTGGTAACTCCAAGACGACCATGATTGCCACCATCAGCCCGGCGGCCAGTAACGTTGAGGAGAGTCTGAGCACGCTCCGTTACGCCCAGCAGGCGCGCATGATCATCAACATCGCCAAGGTCAATGAGGACACCAACGCCAAACTCATCCGAGGTCAGTAGAACACCACCAAGGTCATCAGAGGTCAGTAGCAGCTCTCTAGTCTGTAGCATTACACCAACTACTCCAACGGCAAACTCATCAGAGGTCAGTACTAGTAGCATTAAGGGCCGTACACACACGTCGCTGCTAGTTACTCGCTCAGCGGATGAAGTCAATAGAATGTCTACGTGTTCCAGCGAGTCTCGCTGGCGAGTAGGCGAGGAGAGTACAAGCGATGCGATGTGGGCGGGTTCCGAGATAAACTTATTTTATCTTCGAGCGACGCGAGTTAAGCGAGTAACCAATTGGAATGCAGGATACAGATTATTGACAGGTGACGTTGCCCCTGTGGTGTTCTGACCACCCAACTTCTGCACGCCATCACACTTTGAAGTGTTGAGGAAAATACATACAATACAGTGTACACCATCAAAGGCTCATATGCATGGTTGTGCACAGCACACGATCAACGTTAAACAGCGTATGCCTACATTTAGTTTCGTACGGACGTTATTGGCGCGGACAGCGGGAACCATGACAACCAGTAAACAAAATCACCCAGAGCGAGTGGCAAGTAGGCGAGTGAGCAAGTAGCGAGTAAATAGCAGCGACGTGTGTGTACGGCCCTTTATAGCGCTGCACTTCTCTTTCTCCCTCTCTCATTCTCTTTCTGCCACTCTCTCTCGCTCTCTCGCGCTCCCCTTCTGTATGTGTCTCTGTCGGCCGGTGAGGGCACCAGTGCCAAAACCCATCCGAGGCTAGTGGCATTGTAAGCTCTCCACTTCTCTCATTAGGTTAGTCACCAAGAGAAGCAGAATGTGGTTTAGTCGGGCCGTGTTGTAGCAGGGGGACCACACTGGGACCATCAGAAGGGGAGGAAGGTCAGGTTTTTCTCTCTCTCCCTCTCTCACTCACTCACTCACTCTCTCTCTCTCTCTCTCTCTCTCTCTCTCTCTCTCTGTCTCTGTCTCTGTCTCTGTCTCTGTCTCTCTCTCTCTCTCTCTCTCTCTCGCCACCAATGGCAAACTTATCAAAGGTCAGTGGCCTTCTCCGTCCCTCTCTCCATCTCTCCATCCCTCTCTCCCTCTGTCCATCTCTGTCGTTCCCCTGCAGTATCCATCCATCACCTCTCCTCCTTCTTTTCCAATTACCTGTGCTAGCGTGCAGCCTTGTCCTCAGGTATATATGCGCCGTCACTCAGCTGGGAGCTAAAGCTGTCATACAGCTCATGTTCAAACACGAGTTCACAGCTGCAGTACATACTGACCACCATCAGATGGTGCTGTCGAGAAGCCGAACTGGCGGTCACAGTTCTCGAAAAGGCACCTCCTAACTAATGCAAAAATTAAGTTTTGTGCGGTCATACAATTCAATACAACATGTACTGTATTGCACAGTATCACAACTATGAAGTTGACTCAAAGCACCTCCATGCCAAAGAGTTTTTTGTATCTATTTTTGTGTATTTGCTTTGTATTTGATTTGTATGTTGGCTTCCTGTGTGTAACTTGATGATTTTGTGAGGTGGAACAATGGAAATATTTACAAACATGCAATCTTTTATTTCAGTGTGTTATTAGAGCTGAATAGTTTTCTGTGTATGTAGTCTTAGAGCAGTAAACTAGACTGTCCCATTTATTTTCTATGTATAGAATTTGCATGTCTGTAGAGTTGAAGGGTGTGTGTGTGTGTGTGTGTGTGTGTGTGTGTGTGTGTGTGTGTGTGTGTGTGTGTGTGTGTGTGTGTGTGTGTGTGTGTGTGTGTGTGTGTGTGTGTGTGTGTGTGCGTGTGTGTGTGTGCGCGCGTGTGTGTGTGCGTGTGTGTGTGTGTGGGACATGTACAAGGTCACTAGGGGTCTAAGGATGGTTGGCTTCATGAAAACGAGGGCAAATAGCCAAATATTGCTCAATATCCTCTAAGGGCCAAAACATACCAAGGCGGAACGGAACGGTCACGGGACGAGCGCGGTCTTTCTGCTTAGTTTTGGCCGGCGTGTTTTTCTCTGCCTTTCACACTGACAGCGTCGGCGTGCGCGGCCAGTCCTATTCAAAACCCTAGCCACAGCCAAAGCTAGCATGCTACTTTGCCATTCATTTGAATGAGACACCGCCGGTCGCCGGCGTGAAAAATACGCTCGAGTTCTATTTTCCAAATGCAGCGCGGCGCGGAGCCGGCTCCCGCGCCGCTGACGCCCGACTACCGCCGGTTGGTGTGTAAGGACAGATAGGTTTCAATGTATTTTCACCGCCGCCGGTAAAAAACGCGGCCGTTCCGCGACGCTTTACCGCCCTGGTGTGTAAGACCCCTTATTGGTAGCCGTCATATTTGGAGAAGGAGGTATTGTTTGTATCCTTAAAACTGCTCTTATTTTGAGACCTGCATTGGATTGTGACTTAGCATCATTGTATCTATAATATTTATGTCCATATGTACATGTAATTGTGTGTGTGAGTGTGTGTGTGTGTGTGTGTGTGTGTGTGTGTGTGTGTGTGTGTGTGTGTGTGTGTGTGTGTGTGTGTGTGTGTGTGTGTGTGTGTGTGTGTGTGTGTGTGTGTGTGTGTGTGTGTGTGTGTATAGAGTTGAAAGCGGAGGTGGAGAAGCTCCGTGCCGTCCAGATGAGCGCTCGGGGCATTGAGCCTGAGAAGATGCGGCTGTGCCAACAGGAGATCGCAACACTCAAGATGCAGCTCACTCAGCAGGAGAGAGAACTCGCAGAGGTGCACAGGTGAGGACCAGAGGGGTGTGTGTGTGTGTGAGTGTGAGAGAGAGAGAGAGATGGCCACCCTCAAGATGCAGCTAAGGCAGCAAGATGAGTTGTATACCGGTGAGTGTGACAGTTTGAGGTGCACCAGTGAGGGTGTGTTAGCTTGCTGAAGTTCACAGGTCATTAGTGCTACTCGCTATGCTTAGAACTTGTGTCATCTTGTGTGTAATTACAAAATAATTTTGTTTGGACCTGGCCCTACCAGTCGGGCTACTATGAGGTATGTGTGTTCATTACAACATGAGGGCTTTGTTTTCCTGAGTGTCGAATATCTCTCTGTGTCCGTTGTCATCAGAGCTTGGAGGGAGAAGTTGGAGCAGGCAGAGATGCGCAAGAAAGAGGAGACCAAAGAACTGCAGGTGAGATAACAGAGACAATAGACCAGTGGTTCTCCTCCTTTTTTGATCAAACTCCCCCTTGACCACATCAGAAGCCTGCCAACTCCCCCCTTAGTCTTAAAGGTGCACGGTGTAATATTTTTAGTAGTTCATGTCCAGAAATCACGCTGTCCATTCAAAAATGTTCGCTTTTTAACAAAGACTTACCACCACCATTAAATTCTAAGTATTCATTTACCTATTTGAAAAGGGGAATCTTCTCCATGGTCTGCCATTTTGAATTTCCAGAAATGGGCATTTTTAGCTGCAAAACGCACTGTCCTTTGGTCATACTACCGTAGTATATAGCACAGTTTCGATGAGAAGCATAGTTGCAATACCTACTCTGGCCACAATCTTGCACTTTTAAAAATAAAATCGACTAATGCCCCCTAATTGCAACTAAGCATGCCCAATCTCAGCTGTTTTTTTTCTCAACGTCCACCTAGGGCTCCCTAACACCCCCGAGAGGGCTATAGAGCCCCTGATGAAAAAACACTACAATGGACCCTTTCCCCTTAATATGACCCCAGTAGGCTGTTCAAGATACAGTCATGGATACTAGACCACTTCCACTTATTTTCCCTCTACTCTAGTCCATTCTAGACTAGGTGTGTGTATGTGCACACGTATGTTCGTGTATGTGTGTTTTCCGTTAATAATCGTTTCATAACACTGGTAGGTGATTCAGCTAACAGGATATGAGCATTTAAATTAATTTTTAAAAATGAGCATATTCTTTCCAGCTTCATTAATGTTTGAATTTCCAAGTGTTAGTTATTTGGTTCATGTTTTTCTGGCCTTGTTTATGTGGGATATTTTCAGCATGAAAAGTTATTTGTGCTTCTGTTCTTCCTGCTCTTGGCATGCACAATGGGCTTCAATGGATGACTCATTTTCACCATGTTACTCTGTTCTCTCTCTCTCTCTCTCTCTCTCTCTCTCTCTCTCTCTCTCTCTCTCTCTCTCTCTCTCTCTCTCTCTCTCTCTCTCTCTCTCTCTCTCCGTTTCTCACCCGCACTCTGCCCACCCTCCCACTCTGTTTTTTTCCTCGCACATTGTATGTTAGTGCTGTAAGTCACTTTGGATAAAAGTATGTTCTAAACATAAGGTAATGCAATCTCTATTCCCTCCGTATAGCGTGCTGGGGTGACGTTTAAGGTGGATAACCGACTTCCCAACCTGGTGAATCTGAACGAGGACCCCCAGCTGTCGGAGATGCTGCTGTACATGATTAAGGAGGGAACCACAAGAGTGGGCCGCCTCAAGTCAGAGTCCGCTCACGACATCCAGCTGTCTGGGGCGCTCATCGCTGATAATCACTGGTGAGGAAGCACAGCTCCTGTGTCAGACTCTATGCACTAGACCAGTGTTTCTCAATGGGGGGCTCTACAGTGCTTGGAAGGCCGTTGAGAAGGACACAGAATGATGACGCATCTAAATTAGAATAGCTTTAATTCATTTCAACACAAAATAAGATGTAGTCTAATAACGCATGCATACATACATGCAAAGATATGTACAAGAAACAGGGTGGCCGCGGGTCCTTAAAAAGTCTTAAAAAGTCTTACATTTTTGCCAAATAAGGCGTTGAAAAGTCTTATTTTGTCTTAAATTTTCAACCCAAATGTCTTAAATTTGTGGAGCTTAATTTAGGGAGGAATAATTATGTCAGCCATGTGATGAACTTTGCGACGGAAATCGGGAGTTGTAGCCATGTAGTGTAATTTAGAACGCATTATTGAATTTTATTTAGTGTAAAGTTTCATTGTGTATAGTTTTGTGTTTTCAAACGGCTGCATTAATGTAAATAACCAATTGGTTTTTGTGCTTCATTTGAACATGTGTATGATCTTGCGAGTTGGTCCTAATTTCATTTGAAAAATGGTATTGAAAAGTCTTAAAATATCTTAATTTTGACTTGCTAAAACCTGTAAACGCAGCAAGTTGGTCTGAATTTTATTTGGAAAATGGTATTGAAAGGTCTTAAAATGTCTTAATTTTGACTTGGGCAAACCTGTAGACACCCTGAAGAAAGCATGGAAAATTTGTTATTAGGCTGTGCTATGCCTAAAACCCCGTGGGCCATCTTATCCAGCCCCAGAAATATTTTAATGTTATGCAGTTTCACATGAAATATGACATGAAAGCAATCTTAGAAATTACATTTGCAATACAATGATGTTCTATATTCAGGGGACCTAGTGAAGTTGGAGTCTGTTGAACAGGTGGCCGCCTTTAATGCAGTAGGAAATCCTGGTTTGTGTCCATAGTACGGCTTTGGAGGACTTAGTGGCCCGTCAAATGAAAAAGGTTCCCGACCCCTGCACTAAACACACTCTATATACGCTATGATATAGTCTCATAGCCGACGCCCAGCTGTCCGGGGTGCTCGTAGCATAACTACTGGTGAGCCACTATACTCTATACACACTATACACAGCACATTAAGAAAAAGTGTTGAAGAAGCTGAAGTGTTCCTCTGGTCTGTACTGCACAAACCGAATGCATCAAAGGTGGTGAAATGATGTTTTAATGTTGAGGTTGGAACTATTTGAGAAAAGTTGTTGGAATTCGTTCACACGTTCACAGCCTTAACATGCTGTACTGTATATATATTTGTACGATTGTTTTAGAAGTTATTCTGAAAAAGGGCCCTTTAAGTTATATCCATACACGAAACTGCTGTAGACCAGCAGGAACCCAAAAAATGGCTACTGTGTGCAGTGGAACAATAGCTGGTTGACGGCGATTGAGTTTGATTGGCTATTGCAAGCAACTAGGTCGGCCCTCTCAGTCTAGGTCTGAAAGCGAGCCTGCAGTGCTTTAGTAAGTTTATACATATGACTGAAACACTTCTCCTCACATGTGATTCATGGCAGAGTCTGATTTTTTCCGCTCTCCTCCTTTCCCCCTCTCTCTTCTCTTCTCAGTGTCATTTCCAATGTCGATGGAACAGTCAGCATCTTGCCCATGGAGAATGCCAAGACCTTTGTGAATGGGAACCTTGTGTCCGAGGCCACTGTCCTGCAACATGTAAGACGAGAGGAGAAAATACAGTGGCTACAATTCTACTCTTTTCTGCTACTCTACTGTACTAATCTACTATTCTTCTCTACACTACCACATCATTCTCTACTCTACGGCTACGCAACTACTCACTCTACTACTCCCCCGTCTACTATCGGTACTTTCATACTATGCTATATGTACTCTACTCTACTACTTCTACTTCTACTTATCGTATCCCATCCACTAGCCTTTCATCGCTGCTCCAGTTGTGGGTCTTTGTATCTCTCCATAAACATGAGCGTTCCATATCACCCTGGACTTAAAACCTTCCATTGCCGTCTATTTTTGTTGTGTCCCTCTGTGGTACTCTTGTTTAATCTCTGTATGTCTTTGAGTGTCTGTTAACGTTCGTTTTTATGTTATGGGTGTAAAGCGTCTTTGAGTGTCTAGAAAAGCGCTATACAAAACAGATTATTATTATTATTATTATTATTATTATTATTATCATCATCGTCATTTCTAGTCCACTGTCCACTTCTACTCTGTAGTCTAATACTTCACTTTCTACTACTTTGCTCTCTACTGTGCTACTCTATCCTATACCCTAATTCTCTAACACCGTTTCCTCACTACTTTCTCTATTCTACTCTCTAATCTTATACTCTACACTACACTACACTACACTACTCTACTCTCTACTGCTTTGCTCTCTTTACTCTCTATACTCCAATGCTCTACAGTTTTCTACAGTGTAGAAATGGGGGGAAAGAGAAGTGTAACTGAACTTGTGGCCTGCTAGACTTTTTGTCTCTCTTTTTTTTCCTCCACTTTTTCCCTTCTTTTTCATGCTAAATGAACATTTTTCAATCACACGGTTTGTGCTGTCAACAGTTGGAGAGTGCAGCTTAAGCAAACTATTGTAACAAATGTTCCATGGTGGTCAGGGTGCCGTGTGCCAGCGTTGACTCCGCTCCTCAGCAGAACACACACACACACACACACACACACACACACACACACACACACACACACACACACACACACACACACACACACACACACACACACACACACACACACACAGCTCTGCTCTCCTCAGCAGTTCATCAGTCTACTGCAGATGCTGCCTGCCAACGGGGGCGGTGCGCTTTCAGATGGGGCCTCGGGAATACTGTGCTGTTGATATGCAGTAGTAATAGGCCTTCCCTTGTTTTAATGCACCAGTTACCTGTGTGATTTTACGTTGTTACCTGTATGGTGCAATGTGTTTAAGATGATTCACTTACAGAAACAAATGCTATGCAGTGTATTAGGGGAAAAATCCCTTTTTCTTCCCCCTCAGTACATTTTCCCCTCAAACTTGATTTTCCTGCCATGTGTGCCCCAAGCCCAGCTGTTTATATTGCAGTGGTGTTGGGTTTAATTTGTGTCAGCCATAGAAAGTAAACAGTGTTACGCTTTGAGACTTTAGCAACCTAGCACTACCAGCCATTTCCTGAAGCCGTGGTTTTCCACTCTCTCGTACTCAGCTATCTGGAGGATTTACATATTTTTTTTAAATTTATGTCAAAATACAGTATTTAGAAATCAGGATCACCTGGTTGGGGGAGGGAGTGGAAACACTCACATTCGTCTTCACATTACCATCTGGGTACCCCCCACAACCGACACGTTTTCGAATTCAGCTCCTTGCTTGTCAAAAGTCCTTGTATGTTATTGGCTAAATAATCTATAATTCTTGACGCACCATTTCAGCTATATTGAACTTGTGACCAAGAAAAATGCCTTTGCCACCCATCTGATGACCCTGATTGGATCATTCGTGTTTCAGAGGCGAATTAAAAGTTAAAGCGCATCATATTGTAGCTATATAAGATGTGTCCGATTGGCTTTCCATCAGCACGCCAATTCTAGCGAAATGAAACGGCATCACGGTCAACGGTGTTGATGCACATTTTTCTGAGTCGCCAGATTAGATGATTTTCTATCAACATTTTAGCGGAATAGAACACACAGTATGTGATTAGAACGTAGGAAAAAAAGAATATCCTGCACGAGATGCAACACCAGGTGTTCGAGCAAGTGTTGGAACTCTGAAGCCAGGTCTAGCCGTAGCTTCTGCGCCTGCATGGGTGTTGTAGATCAGTGGTTCCCAACCTATGGGTCGGGACCCCCCTTATGGGTCGCCAAAGATCCACAGGGGGTCGCGGAGCCCTCTTGATTTTAAGGGGTTTCGTTTTAAATATATATAGCCCATGTTGAATAAAAGACAAAGCATTTAACTAATACATGCATAGACGCAACAAATTGTAAGTGCTACATTAAACATTTATTCTATATTTGACCAAAGACAAATTGAGGAATAAAATAACTAAAATAAGTTTTCGCAGGAAACGGAGGGCATCTTGTGGCTCCGTCTCGTGCGGGCGCTCGCGTGGTTGGGTCACCAAAGCTTACAATAGTAAAAACATGGGTCCCTTAAGAAAAAGGTTGGGAACCACTGTTCTAGATCACATCAAACCTTTTTCCGTCGCTTATGTAACAATACAACTTCCCTTCAAAACCATATATTCTGAGCAAATTAACTTTGTGCAACTAAACCAGCGATGGAGCGATATAGCTGTTTTTCCATCACACATGTTTCACTAACTTCTCGATGTGTATCACATTAAAGCGAATCAATTTGTTGATGGAAAAAGAGCTCATGTCTCTGACTGTAGGGCGATCTTATGCTTTCTGCTGTGGTGTCCAGGGTGTGTAAACATGCTGCCTATGCTAACTCTACTGCTGACTGACAAAATGTGGTCTACTGCTCCTCTCCTGTGGTGTCAAGGGTGATTGTGTGATCCTGGGTGGTGATTACTACTGTAGACTGTAATGTACGTCTGTTGGGTGATCCTATGCTTTCTCCTGTCGATTCCAGGGTGACCGTGTGGTCCTGGGTGGTATTATGGGTAGATATTGAACATGTATCTCTCCTCCTGTCTGTGGGGTGACCGTGTGTTCCTGGGTGGTATTATGGGTAGATATTAAATGTACCTCTCGTCTCCTGTCTGTAGGGTGACCGTGTGATCCTGGGAGGTATTATGGGTAGATATTGAACATGTATCTCTCCTCCTGTCTGTGGGGTGACCGTGTGTTCCTGGGTGGTATTATGGGTAGATATTAAATGTACCTCTCGTCTCCTGTCTGTAGGGTGACCGTGTGATCCTGGGAGGTATTATGGGTAGATATTGAACATGTATCTCTCGTCCTTTCTGTGGGGTGATTGTGATCCTTGATGGTATTGTAGGTAAATATTTAATGTACCTCTCCTCTCCTGTCTGTAGGGTGACCATGTGGTCCTGGGAGGTATTATGGGTAGATATTGAACATGTATCTCTCGTCTCCTGTCTGTAGGGTGACCGTGTGATCCTGGGAGGTGACCACTACTTCCGCTTCAACCACCCAGCGGAGGTCCAGAGCGGCAAGAGAGCGTCCTGCTGGAGCAGCGCAGGGGCCGGAGACCCAGGACACAAGGACTTCGAATACGCCAAGAACGAGCTGCTCGCCGCACAGAGGGCCAAGTCAGTACACACACACACACACACACACACACACACACACACACACACACACACACACACACACACACACACACACACACACACACACACAACCATCTGCTTTTGTGCTTGAGTGACAGCATGCCTTTGTGTGTGGTTGTGTGTGTGTGTGTGTGTGTGTGTGTGTGTGTGTGTGTGTGTGTGTGTGTGTGTGTGTGTGTGTGTGTGTGTGTGTGTGTGTGTGTGTGTGTGTGTGTGTGTGTGTGTGTGTGTGTGTGTGTGTGTGTGTGTGTGTGTGTAGGGCAGTAGAGTGGGAAAGCCAGTGGACATGGTTTTTCCATGTTCTAAAATGAGGGGTTTAGTTTAGCCGTGACGAGGGGTGGGCTGGAACCCTCTGCTGCTTAATCCTTCCTGTGCTCGCTGCCGAGGGGGTGTCAGAGGGTCAGGCTGAACCCTGGAACCTTGGAACCCAATGCTGAAGGATGTCTGTCTGTCGGTCTGTCTGTCGGCCTTCAGGTCTGTTAGTCTGTCCCTGTATGTGGTAGCAGTTTAACAGAAAAAAAACTGGGGGAGAATGTAGATCAACTTCTCAGAAAGGGAGATGGGCAGTGACCCCTGGATCAGGGCATTTTGGGAACATATGGGTGAAGGTCATTCAAAAGGTCATGTAGGCTTACCGGTAGTTTGAAACCCTGATTCAGCCAATTCTCGCAGACTAGACGTTGACATTAAGAAGTGTGTGTGTGTGTGTGTGTGTGTGTGTGTGTGTGTGTGTGTGTGTGTGTGTGTGTGTGTGTGTGTGTGTGTGTGTGTGTGTGTGCGCGCGTGCGTGCGTGCGTGCGTGCGTGCGTGCGTGCGTGCGTGCGTGCGTGCGTGCGTGCGTGCGTGCGTGCGTGCGTGCGTGCGTGCGTGCGTGCGCGCGCGCGCTTCTTCCTGGAGGCTTGTGTGTGTAATATGTGTGTATGTGTGTTTCTCCTGCAGGCTGGAGGCAGAGATCGAGGAGGCTCGTCTGAAGGCCAAAGAGGAGATGATGCAGGGCATCCAGGTTGCCAAGGAGATGGCCCAGCAGGAGCTGACCAATCAGAAGCAGCTCTACGAGGACCGCATCAAAGCTCTGGAGAAGGAACTGGTACGGGCTATTATTGATAAGTTGAATGATTAATATGTTTAGTCAACTCTTAGTCTACTTTATGGGGCACCTAAGTCTCCACCCCTTCCGGGCGGCTCATGGGGCTGGGAACGCAAAAACTTTTGACTGGGCTGTAATGGACTGATCAAAGCTATTTTCCGATCCACCTCGCATTTCCCCGTCGATCACACATATGCTGTGCCTCAGAATTAATAACAACCAATGGTGTGCTTGTTGACTTCACTTGGCAAGCAATTTTTGTGTTGTGTGCGTGCAAAAATATGTAATTATTTGGACTTCACAACAGACATCGCATGTCCGACGTGCAGCCACTTAAGCCGCCGTGCAGTGGTAGGGTTGGCTGTGCCTCGGTTCACGTCACACATGCGAGGCGCATGTGTAGTCTCTAGCACAGTTTTGCACAAAAGTCTCTAGCACAGTTTTGCACAAAAGCTAAAATAAAGTTTCTTGTGTGTCGAAAATGAGTGGTCTTACGACGCAAATCCAAACCTTTCAAATGTACTGCCATCATATGTGAAATCCGGAGCACATGCAAAACAGGATGAGGATTTAGCTTGACTCGCTCCATTAACTCTCATTCAAAATTTTGAGAGCTCCAGCCCCACGGATCGGAAGTAGAAGGGCGTGACTTAGGTGCCCCATTGTGGAAAGTCATATGTACAGGTCATATGCTGGATTTGACAAACGCCAGTGTCCTACAGTGCACTAAACATCTTAAAGGTGCGCTGTGTAGGATTGTGGCCAGAGTATGCAACTATGCTGTTCATTGAAACTGTGCTGCCTATTGCCAAATTTGATCATTTCATGACTATTTACTAAATGATAAACTAATGTTTACTTGCATGACCACAGTACAGGAAGTTTTGCAGCTAAAAATGTCTATTTCTGGAAATTCAAAATGGATTCGTAATGAATACTTATAATCTGATGGTGGTGGTAAGTATTTGTGAGAAAAGGGAACATTTGTGAATGGGCTGCATGAATTCTGGAAATAAACTACTAAAGATTTCGCCCAGTGCACCTTTAAAAGGGGCTCCAGGTAGGATTAAAACCTAATTAATCACGGTCCCGAGTCAGCCTATGCTTAAGCGAGTCATTAGTAAGTGAACGAGGGCTTATCGCAACCACTTCCACGGTCCACTGTCAGAAAACCCCACATGCAACTTTTGACAGCGTAGGACCGAACAAGTGTTGCTTTACATACCGAATTCAGATTTGTATGAACTACTGCTGGCATTCCGTGATGAACAGTCTCACCACGAGTTTATTTGAACAACATTTTTTCATTAAAGTGTAGATTTTGAGACACGCATGCCTCGGGCACCGCGCAAATTATGTCATCCTACCTAGTGCCTCTTTAAACAAACAAACACACACACACACAGACACACACACAGCATCAATATTGTTCATGTTATCACTTTCCAGGAAGATGAGGCGGCACGTAAGCGTGCGCAGGCTTTAGATCAGCAGCGGGTGGTCAGCAAGATGGAGGAGCTGAAGACGGCCAAGAGCCTCCTGGAGCAGGAAGTCACCACGCACAAGAAACGCCTGCACATGGAGGCCCAGGCCACACGACAGGTGAGACACACATACAGTTAGGCTCAAAATAACAGCAGTGTCTGTAGCCCCGTAATGCACGCCATACCTCCAGTGGCACGCTGCAATAGTCATTGAAATGTAACTACCATAGCACTACAATACTATGACACAACACAGGCCCTTTAGTAATGCACCACTACTTGGTCATTACCATACTGGTAACAGCAAATGTATAAAGCCGCGTCTTAAAGGCTTAAAAGAGGTGGGTAAATGTCAAGATTTTTCAAATAAATTGTTCTTTAATGAGTGCAAATGCATTGGGGACACTGCAAATTCTATTTCAAAGCAAGAAAATGTGGAAAAGTAGTCAAGATTTACATTATGTCACAGAAAGTGAAGAAATGTAATGTTAAAAGTAGCAGTTTTGACATCTGTCTTTGGAAACTCAAAAATGTTCTTCAAACAAATTCTTGAAAATTCAACCTTGCTGAGTATCCTTTTAATAATATTTTGTTGCTGCTGTGTTGCTGCTGTGCATCTGTGGTGCATGGAGCCAACCAACGTCTGGCAGTGGTCAAGAGGTATTGCAGAAAAGAAAATAAAGGTCCGCAACACTGTAAATGCTCCCAGAAGATTTATTGGCACAATAAATTGGCACTTTTCAGTTATCTTACGTTTGGTCCAGCAACTGTGCCACTGATGTGCGCGCATTCTTTGACTTTCTCAAGAGGTATTGCAGCCCAGGTTAATTGTTCTCTATCTCTCAATTCAACTCAATGCGCTTCTTGGTTTTGCCTCATGAACAGCTCGCTTGCTGGTGTGTTTGGGTCATTGCTTTGTTGAAACCACTTCAAAGGCATTAAGGAAGGAGGTAACTTGCCCATTCAGTCAGGCCAGGATTGGGCAATCGCAGTTGAATATGGAGGGACAGCAGCATGGTGGCTGCTTTGATGATGATGACATTATTTGGCACGGAGTTTAATCTGTTGGCTCTGTTCTCTGTCTGGTCGCGTGTTCAAGGCCATGGCAGACCATGATGTGAGGCACGCCAAGATCATCGAGGCCCTGGAAGCTGAGAAGAGGAAGATCGCTGACGAGTTCGCCGAAATCCAGAGGAAACGAGCCATGAGGGCCAATCACACTCCAAGAGCCGGTAGGTTGCCGTCATCAGAGCTGATATAACTCTGCCGGAGCTCAGCTTCGCCTGCCAGAGTCGTTTCCAACTGATGGACTGGGAGGGATGCTGGTCTAAGTGGATGACTAGGAGGGATGTTGCTGGTCTAATGGTCTAAATGAGTTTTTCTCAACAGGGGTTGTGCGGCCCACTAGGCGGGGGCCGTTGGCAGACTTGTGATGGTTAAGGGGGTGTTGGCAGGTTTATGGTGAGATTAAGGCGGCAGTGGCAGGCTTGGGTCAAGGGGGCATTTGTTCAAAAAAGGTTCATCATAAGCCTGCCACCGCCCCCCTTAGTATTAAAAAATAAAATGGACTAATGCCCCTTATTGGCAACTCGGTGCCCCTCCTCAGCTGCGTCCTTCTCAAAGCCCCCCAAGTGCTCCCTAACGTCCCCTGGGGGGCTGAAGAGCTCCCTTTGAGAAACACTACACTAGATTAAAGGTGCACCGTGTAATAATTTTAGTCCCCAGTTCAAAATCAAATTGTAAGCATATGACTGGGAAAATTGCACTTTTCATACATTACATTTTTGGGATCTTCTCCATGGTCCGCCATTTTGAATTTCCAGAAATAGACATTTTGTAGCAGCAAAACTTGCTGTACTTGGGTCATACTAGTAAATACTAGTTTATTACTCAGTAAATATTCATGAAAAGATCAAACTTGGCAATAGGCAGCACGATTTTAGTGAGAAGCATAGTTGCAATTCCTATTCTGGCCACAATCTTACACAGCACACCTTTTAATGTGGTCAATTCTCATGATGGTATCCAATGAGTGTATAAACCAGCGTGGTGTTCCAGAAAAAGTTGGCCAAATGTCACACAGGCCACAGCGATCCCAAACAATAACAAAATCAATTTCAATACTTAACTGTGTACTGTTGTATCACAAATAGTTTAGATACCCTGACTATTACTCATGAAACTTCAGTGCACATTTATTCCCTCTGTGGTAGATGTTCCCCATCATAAATACTTAGGGTGTGTTTGTGTTAAAGGAGTGGTTTGTCAAGTGGTTGTCAGGCCACATAAAAGGAGAGCCCTCCCACACTACTGGACTCAATGCGCAATATTCACTTGTTCATTGCACAATGCACTATATAAAAACAGGAACTTGCACCCTGTGTTGCGAACTAATGTAGAAAACAAGTCAGCTTTTCAGACACTGATGACTCATAGGAAGAATACAATATCCAAATCATATCCTGCCAAAAGAGAAAATAAACTGATGGCAAAGAAAAAACAACATAAATATTGTTTTTTACATTCTTAATTAAAAAACAAAAAAATCCTTGATTGTGCCTTGACATTGTGTCCTCTCTCTGCTCTGTGATTGGCCAGTTCCATCCACTAGCCACGCCCCTCCCCAGTGGGATGCGATGAAGTTGTCACTCATGATCGAGGAGGCCAACGCCATCAGCAAGAAACTCAGGAAACACACCGTCTTCAGCAGGTACACACACACACACACACACACACACACACACACACACACACACACACACACACACACACACACACACACACACACACACTCAAAGGAAACACTGTCTTCAGAAGCTACACACACACACACACACACACACACACACACACACACACACACACACACACACACACACACACACACACACACACACACACACACACACACACACACACAGAGTGCTCTAGGCTTAGAAAACACTCTCTGAACTATCCTCTCTTAACCACCCTCTCTCTGTGTTATCATGTACTTGATTGTTTTCTGCTCACCTTGGTCAAATGTGCTATTTTACCACAAATCACTGTGGTTCTCTTTTAACACACTTCACCTCTTTTTACTGGTACTTCCCTGGTTTGTAGTCATTTGTGTGTGATCTTTCATTTTCAAATGTAATGTTCCACCACAAAACTTTGAAATGGAGTGTAATTTCCAGTAACATGCTCGCTCATATGCACACAGTAGTGGTTTTCTCCATAAATTCTTGGCAAGCGCTTGTTTCCATCTCTTAAAAAAATCTGTTAAACATTTGTCCTTTGTGATTTCGCTGCATAACTCCTCCACTGGTGAAGGCATAAGGTGTTGACACAGTCCTGTTACACCTTAAAACACACTTTAAAGGTTTTTTTTTTGGCACTTGGTCTTTTTTGCAGCTCTGTGCCATCAAGGCGCACTTCATATTTTGTGTTTTTGGTGATTGTTGTCCCCATCGCTCGCTCTCTCTGTGTCAGTCAGAGCAGGGCTGCTAATGTGTCAGGATACTCTCTCTGGCGTTTGAGCTCTGGGAACGATGCGCTGGTGCTATAACTTTTCTGCCAGTGGAGTGTGAGTGTCGGACCAGGCCTGTTATGCCTCAACACACACTTGAATATTTTGACTTTTGCTCTCTCCCTTGTGCTCTCTTTCTCTCTTTCTCTCTCTTTCTTTCTTTCTTTCTTTCTTTCTTTCTTTCTTTCTTTCTTTCTTTCTCTCTCTCTCTCTCTCTCTCTCTCTCTCTCTCTCTCTCTCTCTCTCTCTCTCTCTCTCTCTCTCTCCCTCCCCGCTGTAGGCATGAGTCTGTGTCTGTGTCGGAGGAGGGTGGTGGTAATGGTGATGGTGAGCTGCAGGTGCAGGTCCAGAACACTAAGCTGGGCATCGCCACCTTCTGGAGCCTGGAGAAGTTCCAAAGCAACCTGGCGGCCATGAGGGAGCTCGACCAGGTACACACACACACACACACACACACACACACACACACACACAGCCATGAGGGATCTCGACCAGGTACACACACACACACACACGCACACACACACACACACACACACACACACACACACACACACACACACTCACACACACACACACACACACACACACACACACACACACACACACACACACACACACACACACACACACACACAGCCATGAGGGATCTCGACCAGGTACACACACACACACACACACACACACACACACACACACACACACACACACACACACACACAGCCATGAGGGAGCTCGATCAGTTGCATTTACAAAACCCTCTTTTCCCGATGCTGATGTGCTGATCTGAAGTGTTGTGGTGTTGTCCTCCTCAGGGGGAGAGAGCGTCTAAAGACGATGACGTGTTTTACGACCCCAATGACGAGTGGGAGCAGGACATCTCGGCCTCCTCAAGCACCTCAACGCTGTCACGCAGGAGGTAACACACACACACACACACACACACACACACACACACACACACACACACACACACACACACACACACACACACACACACACACACACACACACACACACACACACAGGACATATCAGCCTCCTCTACCACCTCAACACTGTCACACAGGAGGTAACACACACGCACAGACACACACACACTTCTCTCTCTCTCTCTCTCTCTCTCTCTCTCTTTCCCTCTCTCTCTCGCTCTCTCCCCCTCTTTCTCTCGCTCCCTCTCCCCCTCCGCTCCTCATAACTGTGGTGCTTATTAATATTTTACACATTGCTCTCCCACAGCTTGTATTTCATATTTTTACTGTGCAGATTTCCTTGGCCCGGCCCTGCAGAGCACTTTGACTTTTACGACCGGGTGCTCGGGCAGACTCTCTCTCCGCTGCACAATACAATGCTATATTTTACTAAATACACACACACACACACACACACACACACACACACACACACACACACACACACACACACACACACACACACACACACACACACACACACACACACACACACTTGCTATATTTTAATAAATACACACACGCACACACTTACACACACAGAAAGACTGCTGTGCTAAATGTCTGTCTCCGCTTCACAATGGTGTATTTCTGAATATACAGAGACCTGAATTCACCCTCCACAAAATATTAGCATACACCATTTTTCAGGTTGTTAAATAATTTCACCCCATAAATAAACACTGTCAGAGAGAGAGAACCTGACCTTCCTCCCCTTCTCATGGTCCCAGTGTGCAATGCTACAACACGCCCCCACTAAACCACATTTCAGCTTCTCTTGGTTCTCTCCTCCTCCTCCTCCTCCTTGTTTTTCCTCCTCCCTCTCTCCATTCATCTTGTTGGCGTGTTTGTTGGTGCTAATCGCCACCAGGCCAAAGCCAACAGGGCCGTGGCTGCCTTTCAGGGTTTCCTACACACCCTGGCAAGCACAGCGCCCTGCAATGCTATGCTGTGCTGAACTATGCTTTACTGTGCTGCTTTGTGATTCAAGATTCAAGAGTTTATTGTCATTGTCCAAAAGGCAACAAAATGGTGTTTTGAATGCTATGCCGTGCAATGCTATGCTGTGCTGTACCGCGCTCAGGGCCGGGTTAAGATGGCAGGGGGCCCCTAGGCTACAGCTTAATGAGGGGCCCCCCAAATGAAAAAAAAGTGAAAAATGTATGTAGACAGTGTCATACTTATGAGATGGGAATTCAGGATAACATGTCTGCCAACTGTACTCAACATAATAGATGAAGTTTTCAACATTACATCTTCTCACAATTCTACAATTGTTCACTCTTGAGAAATCGGGGGCCCCCTGGCAGGTGGGGGGGCCCTAGACTGCAGCCATATCTAGCCTGTGCGTTAATCTGGCCCTGACCGCTCTGCATTGTGCTGTGTAAGTTAATAATACTGCATTGTGCTATGCTGTGCTGTACTGTACTGCATGTTACTAGGGCTGTCCTAAACGATTATTTTTCTCCCGATTAATCTATCAACTATTTTTTTCGAATAGTCGATTAGTCAAATGATTAATTTTTCAAGTACTCTAGCACTTTAATCTTCAAGGAAATTGGGGGGAAAAAGAAAGAAAGCGTTAAAATTAGGTCCCTGAGCTCCCAATGAGCTTTAAATCATGATAGTAGCTTATTTACTCCGAGATACAACGTTCAATTCATATGTGCAGTGCAATTTTAGGTTTCAATAAAGTAATAAAGCAATAGAAAAGTAACTAAAAAAGCACTGAATTAAACAAAATGATTAGTCGACTATGAAAATTCTTTCTGAATAATTTTTATAGTCGATTAGTCACGATTAGTCGATTAATCGTCCCAGCCCTACATGTTACTGTGCTGCATTGTGCAATACTATGTTGTACTATGCTATGCTGTACTGTGCTGTATTGTGCAAAATTCTGATGCCTAATGCTGTACTGAGCTGTGTGTGCAGTGCTATGCTTTGCAATATTGTTTTGGCTGCTCAGTGTTGTGCTGTGCTGCGCTGCGTTGTACTGTGTTGTGAAACAGACTGCGCTTTATTTGGCGATGCTACACAAGGTTGTTCTGGTCCCGTCTCTGCGGTCATGATCTGTGGTGACCCCAGGTCACTGCTTCTCACAGTGGCTGACACCAGGGGACAACGCGGTTTGGTTGTCACCGTCATAATTGTTCAAAAAACATAACCCGCAGTTATACTTAACCCTGGGAAAAAGTACACGCAACAGGGCCTGTATTGTTATGCTACTAATATGTCAGCTTAAAAAAATAACAGACATGTTGATTGTTTGCTGTTATTGGAGGAGTTGTGCTAAAATGCTAAGTTGGAACAGTGTCGCTTAAGTTCTCTGTTGAAGAAGTCGTGGAGCTCTGTTGCACTAAAGCCATGTTACACCAAGGGACTTGTCTAGCTCCCCTTTTACGCCAAAACGCAGAAGGATATCTAATTCCTTCTGAACTAAATGTAGAATCCTGTTAGCATTAATGTTAAAACCATACCACTTTCTCAGAGTCTATTCTGTGGATAGCCAACTCTGTTGAAGTTGTGATTCCAATGCTCCATGCGATTATATGTTATGTTAGCACGCAGTGATTCGAACCATGCTCTCCTGTGTTGTCCTCCCCAGTGTCAGAGATGTTAACCCTGCTCTCCTGTATTGTTCAGTGTGATGCTAAGTGACTCTGCTCTGTGTTCCTCTGTGTGCTTCAGGAGCAGGAGTTTGCTGAAGGGCAGGAGGATCTCTGGCCGGCTCTATGAGATCCGCGTCCACCCCATCCAGAGCCTGCACAGCCCAGCACCTCAGGCCACAGGTGAGGAATGTGTGGTTGTGAGGTGGCATCCAGAGCCTCCACACCGCAGCACCACAGGCCGTGTGTGTGCGTGCGTGCGTGCGTGCGTGCGTGCGTTATAAGGTCAATGTCCACACCATTCAAAGCCTGTAGAGCCCAGGTCCAGAGGTCGCTGGTAAAACACTCATCCTTGTGTGTGTGTGTGCGCGTGAGCGGGTGCGTGCGCACGCGTGAGCGAGAGAGAGTGGGCCGGTGTGTGTGGGCGTTGATGGAAGGATTGCGGCTGAGTGCCAGAGCAGCTTTCCTGGCCTCTAGACCAGTGTTTCCCAACCTTTTTTGTCTGAAGTACCCCCTAAGCCTTTTATCATACCACGACTACCCCCTGACTCATGCTTTATATCCCAATGTGACTATGCTACAATACATGATTTCATTTTTCCAAGTACCCCCTGCAGGGTGCTCGTGTACCCCTAGTGGTACACATACCCCTGGTTGGGAAACACTGTTCTAGATCCTCATTTCCTTGAGCTGAGCACCGATGCAGCCGGGATGCCATATGACATGACCATCACTGATGCAGCCACTGGCTGGGACGCCATGACCAACAGGACTGTAGCCGAATGCCATGACCAGCCGGGCTGCAGCCAAAGGCCAACACAGCTCAGCATAGACTACTCCTCTCTTCGTACTCGTCTGAAAGGAGTGCTGCAGAGAAAGGGGAGATGTTTAGTTGGCTGGGGCAGCTGTGGTGTAGAGGTTAGGGAGTTGGACTGTAGATCACAGGGTTGTAGGTTCAATCCCCATCCTCATCAGCCCCTTCCTCTCTCCATGGCTGAAGTGCCCCTCACTGCTCCAGGGACTGTAACCAATACCCTGTAATTTAAATAACTGTGAGTCGCTTTGGGTCAGCTAAGTGTAATGTCAGCTAAGTGTAATGTAATATTAATCTAAGTCCCCATGTCCATACGAGAGCAGAAGGATCTCCAGGTGCTTGTTTCAGCTGCAACATCTCCTGCAGGGACTCAGATTCCAATTATGTCCATGGGCTTGATGGTACTTGGATGCCATGGCCACCAGGGCTGCAGCCACCGTCCCTCACGACATGAGCTCACCGCTTCGCCACCCGATGCCTTCTCAGGGCTCGCCTCTTCTCATCATGCTTGTCTAAGCAGCAACAAGTCCTTTAGGGAGAGAGGGAGACTCAACACCCCAATGTCTATGCACTGATGGGACTCATAAAAACTAGGGTACTTCGTCCGGACGTGCCTACGTCACTAGTGATGCGCGTCCTCGTTGCCGAACTGCAGTGGGCACTGCACTGGGACTCACTAGTTTCAAACAAGCGATTTAGGATTAGGTTTAGGGTTAAGGTTAGGATTATGGTTAGGTTTAGGGTTAAAGTTAGGTATAGGGTTAAGGTTAGGGTTTTAGGGTTAAGATTAGGGACGGTATGGAAGGTTGTCATGGTGACGAATCAAACGTCATCGGCAACAAGGACGAGCATAGCTATTGTGACATAGGCACGTAGTACCGCCTCCGGACGAAACAACCTAGAATTTCATTGTCCCATGCGCTGATGGCACTTGCCATGTCCACCAGTGCTGCAGCCTGAGGCCTCTGCTGCGTGGGCTCACACCCTCTCGGCCTGCTCGTCTCAGCTGCAACAAGTCCCCAGTGAGGGGGGACATGTTTATTTATTATTTTTGGTACTCCAAATCCACAATGTTTTAGCAGAGCAGCGATGCTGCTTGAAGCACCCAGACAGGCTACAGATGCTATGACTGAGTTCATCTTAGCTGCAGTCTCAACTAGGTTCATATAACGCCCACTCTGTTGCACTATGCAATTGACAAAGTGCTAGTGGGATGAAAAGGATGGCCACATTCACGCTATGCCTCAGTTGTACACGTCATTGTCAGCGTAAGGGGTCTGTTGGGTGGTGACGTCAGGGTTTTGGGCACACAATGCGCCGTAGGAACTATACTGGAGCCTCTCTGAGTCCCACAGTGAGTGGGGGGAGGGGGTCGGTTATTTAAAACTGCTCGATCGTGTCCACATAAATGTAAGCACTGGTTTTCACATCAGTTACACTCATAGTGTGGCCACTTTTTCCATTAGACACAAGTGGGTCTCTTTCTCGCTCTCTCTCGCTCGCTCGCTCTCTCTCTCTCTCTCTCTCTCTCTCTCTCTCTCTCCCTCTCCCCCTCTCTCTCTCTCTCTCTCCCCTCATCCCCTGAAGAGCATTATGTCACTTTGACCTTGTGTTTAAAATGCCAAAGTGATTTAGCATGTGACTGCCTCAATCATAAAATGAGCTGTGGTGACTATTACTATAACATGCTGAATATTGCTGTTGGACGTACGTCAGGGCAGGCTGCACTGTAAATGTGTAGGCCACTATTGCATTTGATTCAATGTTGTTATAATGAAATCATGTCAAGAGTTATGCCACACTGTGTGCGAGCAAAATAAGGAGTGCGTATGTATACGCTCATACACACACACACACACACACACACACACACACACACACACACACACACACACACACACACACAGCACTAACTGACTATATCTCCTGTGTTCTGTGTTTGCCAGTGGGTCTGATGGGCACCAGCAAGCCCCCTTCCCATTGCTCCAGCACCTCTGACTCCGCCCTCCCCGCCATTACCAAGGACCTGATTGGCCACATGGTCGCCAGGTTACGGGAGTGTCACCATGGTGAGGAGAGTGTGGCGGACAGGTTGACCTCTGACCTGTTGAGTCTTCAGGCTGCGGTGACGTCCATCGCCACCCTCTACAACCAGCTGGACGACGACAGCCCTGACACCCGTAAGCTATAAACTATACTTAACTATACTATACTAAACAATATTCTGATGAATTAAGAATTAAATTATGATCTATTTCATTCTGAACATTACTACTCTTTTAACTGTACAAATTCAGCCCAGACGACCATAAGATAACACTACTACAGTATATTGTAGAAAATACAACCCAAACAACTGTGAACTGACACAATGTGCTCTACAAAATACAGCCCAGACAACCTTAAAGGCCAACTTCTGATAAAAAACAGTTTTACTCGCTCCTTTTGAAAAATTGGATGGTCACCCCAAGTTAAACTCATATGTAAGGCGTCATAGTGGTTCGTCACCTTGCCTGGCTGTGTTTCCCGGTGTTTCCCAATTGAGATAAACAACGCAGAGCCAGGAGTGAATCACGAAAGCCTGTCTGTGTTGCATCACATTGAAAGAAGGCGTTGCCCACATGGGTTTATGTCGATGATTTTTTCTAAAAACATGTTGAGTTATATTTTTCTGCTTGTTGTCAAAACAAGCAACACCTGGTGGCCCGAAACCTAGCTTAGCCTAGCTATCAGCTGGTTGCTACTCTCAGATACACACAGAGCACACAGCCAGTTTACATACTGCCTACTAGCTGATCCATGCTTGCAGTTCGCCTAGGGGTCGCTGTTGAGAGAGCACGGCCCTAAATGGAGCCTGCACGCCCCTGTTGGTGCCCCTATAGTGCAGTACCACCCGGGGAAGTAGCGAGTCTAAAAGCTTTAGAATATCTCTGCAGAGTAGGAGGAGGGAGCCAATCAGAGGCGGATATTCACGAGAAACCCGGAAGACCCTCTCGTTTGTACAGAAGCCACCTTGCTAGCTTGCAAAAACGGCTTGAAACAAAGCAACCGGAAAGTTTTTTTTTAAATAGAACCAACGCGTAAGACATTCAATAACAATGGGGAACACAGCAGTATTAATGAAATAACGATGAGAGGACAACCTTAAGTTATAAACTACAACATTACTAGCTATAAACTAAACTAACTTCATAATATACAGCCCAACAACCGTAACTATACTACAGCTCAGACAACTGCAAGCTCAACGCCACAGCACTCACCTTTAAGCTGCAGCTGTTATTTCCTTTTAAAAAAATTGGATTTTTAGAACTCTGACAAATTTAAATTGTATTTTTCAATCATATTACACTTTATAAAACTAGATGAAAATTGTCGACACTGGACAGGTGAATGAACAGGATGGACATACAGCAATCACACACTGTTTACAGCTCTTAGTCTAGACGACTCTTATCGTGTTATTATGCGGAAAAAATAGCCTCATTGTAATAAGAATGGCAATCCCGTGTTTAGTGGCAAAAAAAAAACCCTAATGTGTAACCTGTGACTTGGTGTCACATCGTGAGACCATTGACCTTGTATGTAATATATGCTGTGCTTGTACGCAATGCAAGTGTGTGTGCGTGTGCGTGTGCGTATGTCTTATTGCAGAATGTTTCTGC
The DNA here is from genome assembly GCF_034702125.1 of Engraulis encrasicolus. NCBI lineage: Eukaryota > Metazoa > Chordata > Actinopteri > Clupeiformes > Engraulidae > Engraulis > Engraulis encrasicolus. The sequence continues at coordinate 19,643,914 of NC_085862.1, read as the reverse complement.
TGGTCACAAGAGAGGTCAAATTATTCCGCAGATTTTGTTCCTATCGATACTAACTTGTAACTTGTGTGTTGCAGTATTTGGGTGCAGCGTTGATGCCCAGACCCAGCTGATGAAGGGTACCCTGGCTATGGAGCGTGCCGTCAGCACCACCCTGATCTGGGTGTCCAGCTCCAGGCCCAATGGCGGCAGTGGTACAGGCAGTGCCAGGGGCAGCAGGCTGAGCGGAGGCCTCGTCTACAAGGCAGCAGAGGAGCTGAAGAGTGAGGTCAAGAAGATCGGAGGATATTTCCAGCTGCTCATACAGGTGAATGACACACACGAGCACAGATCCACACACGCACACGCACATGCACTTGCACGGATACACACATGCACATCCACACAGAGGCACGGTCAGAAATGATTGTGCTCACAGACACACAAGACCAGAATACATGTACATACACACCCACGCACACACACACACGCTGGTGACAGGAACATGGCGTCCTATAAAGAGCAAAAAAATCTCCCGTCTGTCGGACACTTAAGATAGAAATGCACAATACCCCATCGCCAATTACAGTTTTAACTCTGCAGTTAAATTAATGCAGCGTATTTAATTTTAATAGCCATGTTCTGTTGTGTTTTGTCTCCTTTTCTGTGTGTCTGCACCAGGGCTGCGACTCGGAGATTACCTCCATGGTAACGGAGGCGCAGAGCAAGATTGCCCAGTGCCTGAGCGCGGTGCTGCGTGTGATTGGTCAGTTCTCTGTGCTGTCGGGGACGGAGATGCACGTGGTGGAGCTTGGTGCTGATGCGGTCGCCAAGGTAACAGTGACAATGGGGGCCAATGCCAATGATGCCGCCATGTCTAACAATGCCATACAGGACCAACAATAAGACATGTTGTCTGGACTGTTCCAAACACACACACACCTTCGATTCTGTGCTTTTGCAGTATATTTCAATGTATTAAAAACTAAAAGGTAGAGTATTTTTAGTTTTTTTCGTCTTCGAAATGTATGCAGCCCTTTCACAAATGTTATCTTTATCATAAGCATTTCCCCCCACCATGAATTTCTGGTAAGTTGTCGTTATGATTAGAGATGCACCGGTTCCGGTTCCGGATCCGGCAGGATAATAGGGTTTTGCACAGGATCCGGGTCCGGCAGGATCTTAAGCAGTGGATCCGGTATCCGGCATGTTACCTAAAAATCAGGGTCTGGTGCATCTCTTGCCTAGGCTTTTCAGTCTGTCTTTCACAACCCCAAAGAAAGCCCACATGGAGTGAAAGCCCTTTGGAAGCGGCCGTTGCAGGCAGTGTGGCAATAAGCCAATGAGTCAAAAATAGTTTGAGCCAGCGTAATAAAATGGGCACACGTGTGCAAGTAAACTATATGTTTCAACCCTTTTGTAGGATCCGGTATCCGGTAGGATCCTAAAAATCAGGATCCGGTGCATCTCTAGTTATGATTAGGAATTATTACCTCTCCCTACAAATTCATTATGACCTCTCCTGTCTAGCGACCGCATCTGGCCTACCTACTGGATGGCACCTGTAAGGGCGTACGCGGACTCCTGGAGGACGGACTGAGCATGAGCAGAGACATGCTGAGAGAGGCACAGCTCATGTACCCCAAAACACAGGTGAGGGACCCCACAACACGCCTCATGTACCCCAAAACACAGGTGAGGGACCCCACAACACGCCTCATGTACCCCAAAACACAGGTGAGGGACCCCACAACACGCCTCATTTACCCCAAAACACAGTAAGCGTATTAATAATAGTATTAATAATAATAATAATAATAATAATAATGCCTTCGTTTTATATAGCGCCTTTCAAAACACCTAAGGTCGCTTTACATAATATCAGTGTAAGTGTGTGTAGGTGTGTGCTTGTGGACACTAGATGTCAAAGGCTTCCAAAAAGAGATGGGTTTTAAGGTGTTGTTTAAAGATGGCCAGTGAAGAGGCATTTTGAATGTGGCTGGGTAGGTTGTTCCAGAGGAGTGGGGCAGCCACATGAAAGACTCTGTCACTGGTGGCCTTGAGTCAAGTGCGGGGGATGACCAGCTCGCCCTTGGAGGAGGACCGCAGTGATCTTGAGGGGTCATAGCAGGAGTGGAGGAGGTCGGCAAGGTAGTGGGGTGCCAGACCATTGAGTGCCATGAAGGTCACAGATTCATTCCTGTAAAGGAAGAAGTGTGACGTCCTTGTCTTCTCTTTTCTTTCAGCATTTGCAAAACCTCAAGACCAGAACTCTGGACGCAGCCCAGGCTCTGCAGAGCTACCTGAGCTGCACTATGACGGTAAGCATCGCTTAACTAAGTTGCTTTGGATAAAATCGTCAACTAAGTGTAAGGTAATGCAATCTAATGCATGTAAATGTAGCAGCTTGGGCCCACCAGAGCGTGCGTATGTCAGTAAGCATTGGCCATTGCTTCCCGTGACAGAAGAGAAACATGTTCCCAGTTGAATACATCTCTGTGCACTGCTACAGCATATACTGCTTGTTGGTGCATCCGCCCCCTGCCTCTGCCTCTGCTACTGTATGGCAGTAAGCATAATAGCCCACTGTCCCTTGTGGCAAAAAGTCCTCCTAAAATGGTTGTTCCCAGACTGACAGCGGGGGAACTATTGTTTTCTCTCCACGGAGGTGGGGTGTCAGTGAAGGACGGCTGGTTAGATATTTGTTGGTAAGCATAACTGCCTGGTTTCTCCTGCCCCCTGCTACAGCATGTCTGTGTGCAGCACAATAGCCCCACATCCCTGCGGCCTGCTCAGCTCGCTCTCCCCTGTCACTGAGGGGGGATCGCGTCCCCAGATTAATGTCCCTCCCCCGGGGCCCTGGGCCGCTTTTACGACTCTTGTAAACTCAAGATGGCCGCTGGCTTATCTGCCGCGCGGCGCGGGTCTTCTGGCGGCGGCGTAATGGATGTGTTGAAACGAGCCGGCCATCACTCACCACAGCACAGCCACCGCCCGTTATCTCCCATTCACAAACTACTCAGCGCTCATTGTAATCTTTTTACATAAACCTGGAGATGGAGATTTATGCAATTGTGTGTCGTGGGGCTGTTTTATGTGGGTGTTCGTTTATGTACCAGGCACGTTTCAGGTTTCAGAGGAGAGATTTTATTTATTGTTTATTTATTTCTTTTTTTCCTAATGTGTGTGTTTCAGCTGGTCAGGAGTGTGCAAACAGGGCTTGATACTACTACTAATAATAATAATCTTTGATGATAATAATGCCTCTATTAATATGAATAATGTCTATGTGTTGTAGCAGGGTCAGGAGTGTGCGGACAGGGCTGGAGATGAGGTGTGTGAGGTGGCCAGGGCTCTGTGTGAGGTGCGGTCTTCAGCCTCCTGCCTCCACCAGCTCAACAGGGCCCTACAGCAGCTGTTGACATCACTGGCCCTCTCTCTCAGAGGTAAGAGGCATCCCACTACTTCTGATACTACTAGGCTGATATTACTAGCACTAGTACTTCTACTTTATTATATTTATTGTGAATAATTTCACATTATCACTTTAACAATTTCACTGTATTACCTTATCAAATTTACCTGAAAGAACACACAGGAAACAGAGGTAGCATTTAAAATCTGCGAGCAGATTTTATTGTTTAACGGCCGGAGTAGTTATTGCGTGGAGACATGAAGTCTTCCACTCAATAAGTCCTGAAGTAAGTACAGAAACAAACTTATTTAAAACAGTCCCAGTCCCCCCAGTCCATGACGTCATCTTTCCTATCATGAATATGTAAAACTATAATATGAGGAACATATATGGTCCCGTCTCCCCCTGTCTCCGTGGGCACTTAGTGGCGTCTGGTATGTGATTGATAGCTTCCATAGCCTAAACAAAGTTCAGCAAAGTCGTCTGGGACAGACTGGGAGGGGAGAGATGTCTCTGAGACGTCACATAAATCAATGAGCAAGGGAGAGGGAGAGAGCGAGAATAACAGAGAAAGAGGAAAGAGAGAAAGAATAACAGAGGATACCAAAGTATAACCAATAAACTCCTAACGAAAGGTTACACTTTTATCACATTGTATATTTTCAATAATACATGTATACATTTATTAACATAATTCCCTCCTCTTGAAAATATAATCATTATCACTAAACAATCACCATGGCTTTTACGCATGGTGTGTAGAATGAAAATATTCAAATATAAAGGTTAGAGTTGTTCAGTTATTCAGAACCATTACACTGCGTTAGTCTGCTCCATATTTGTTATTAACAGTTCCAAATTGTCTCAGTTCTTAAACAAGGCTGTACCCATGCCTGTCCAGGAAACGTCCTTCTCAAAGTCAGCAGTTTTCTTTTTTTCATCCATTGGAATCATTCTGATGGCACACGTGCATCTGCATAGACAACGCAGAGCGTCACTTTGAATCAGACACTATAAAGATCTGTCATCCAGACAGAAGCACAAATACCTCCCCAACCTCGTTGTGGGCAAAGGTTTCAACTTGTCTGACCAGTAGACTCCTTTAATAACCAGGGTTACTGCTGAGAGAGAGAGAAGTGTCGATTTCCTGCCAATCACCTAGGTCAACATAAATATTTAAGTTCTGGACCAGCAGCTTTCACATGAGCATAGGGAGCAACTAAGGCATTCCTAAAAGATTTTAAATTGGTATAGCGTAGTCAAAACATCTATGGTGTCATTCTAATCACATAAAATTAGGAACAAAATCATACCTATGTTTCGAATATACACAATGTTAAAAGAAAATCATGCAACTGTGTGCAATTCACTTCAAAACCTAAAATCAGAACATTTTCTGAGAATAATAAAATAATAAGCCAATTAGATCAATGAGACAATAAAATAATGAAAAAGATTAACTCAGTGAAACAATCAGGTGTGCAGTATACCCCTAACCTGTTTTACTTGCAGAAGTGGTCACTAACTAATGTCCATAATGTCCATCTTGTTGTTGTTGTTGTTGCCAGACCAGTCTCTCTCTCTCTCTCTCTCTCCTCGCCCATCGCTCTGTCTCTCTCTCTCTCGTGGCCACCCTTATGGGCAGCTGTCGTTGCTCCGTCAGATCCAGTCTTTGCATGTGTCCAGAGCACCCCTCCAGATGAGGGCTGTCCGAACCTTGGAAACACTCGGCCAAGCCCTTTGAGGAGAAGGTATCACGAGACACCCCCTACAAATCCAGTACCGTTCAACTCAGTCTTTCAGCAATCTTTCGACGATCTTTGGTACATTTCTTTGGCACAAGTCCGTGGATGCTGGCATCAGCTCCTTGCCTGCATGGCACTGTGGCAAACCCCCAGCGACTCCTCCAGTCATCGAAACTCCTGGAACATCTCCTGACGCCCCTTTGTCACTTGAAACAACGCAGTCCATTAATCCACAAAACTTTCAAAACGACATCGTTGATCCTCTGGAAACAGCAACAGATCATCTCAGCAGAGACAACCCTTTTGATGACATCAGTCCAACTGTCCATGTTGAACTTTTTTCCCCTCACTTGAGAGACAGCTCTGTCCTTGAGAGAGATTCCCAGAGAGGCAGAGAGATCTTCCACTGGCAACCTTCCATGATGATTTTCTCCTCTTCGACCACTCCTCAATTTCCACCTGTAACTACAAACCAATGTTAGCACACACCCAAATTATTTCTCCGCTTTCAACAATCAGTGTCAGTGTATACACTAAACCTCAACCTATATGATGTTGTATGCATGTATGGTGCATTCTAGTGAACTTGTTCATGACCTAAAACAATTCTTTTGGCAAAATTATTTAAAACTCTACACTCTACCCCCCTTCCACAGAGAATAGAATTATTTTCTGTGGAACAGGTCAACTTCTCATATCTGAGAGGTACTTTGTGCCTACTGCAATCTCACGAATGCTTCGCACGCTTACCGTATTAAAACTCCAAGTTTCCAAAGTTAACGTTAACCAAAATAAAATAAGTTCCCCAAAATAAAGTAAATCCCAAAAAGTGTACTTGTATGTGATCATCAATGTCAGATATGACTACATGTCAACTAACTATAGTCTTTATGCTTTACATCTAACTTTGACTTAAGTATCCTTGTGTGCAAGCATATCAAACTTCAGGTCATCAGTTCTACGTGATCAAATAAACCAATTGCCTTGTGGGCAAAATAACTCAAAACCCTCAAAATTAATAAACAAACTATGCAATCTGAAATCAAAAATAAAATAAGAATGAAAAATGAAATGAAACTAAAAATGAGAATGAGAATGAGTTTTTGAACTGCTGTAAAGCATTACCTTAAACTCCTACAGTCTCAAATTTAGCGTTACTCACAGTCTCACACTTGCATTCTCCATTGGCTCCTTGCTCACCAGTACTGAGACGGACGGTATGTAAACATGCAGTCCCTTTTGATGCAACCGGGCAGCTCTCTCCACTCCAAGTCTTAACGTGCAACCAGGGAAGCTGACAAGGGGGACAAAGGGAACAGTTGCCCCGGGCCCTGGGAGAAGGGGGGGGCAGGATTGGGTCCTCACTACATTGACCTATTGGGTGAGGGGGGCCTTTCAGATGACTTTGTCCGGGGCCCAGCCAAATCTGTCAGCGGCCCTGCGTGCAACTTGGAACTTTTCCTGCTGAAAATGAAGAACAGCGAAAAGCATTCTACTCTAAACATTTATCATTCTCAATGTGTTTCTAAATATGGTTAGTGAAATCAACATTGTAAGTAAATGTGTTAGGTTTGGTTAGGGGTGAAGTTTCAGAACAAGATCTCATTTAACATGCATTTGTTTTATGCACTATTCATTAATTTGAGGAGTAGCACATTTCAAAAACAGTCATTATTCCATGTGCTTTAAAGAATTACCAAACAAAATAAAACATGATGCATAAAACATCTGTAAATATCCTAAAATGTCTCTCCTGTTTGAGGCATGTGTCATCCACATGACTCAATAACACTGAAGTCATACCTAAACAGGCTTTGAGCACAGTAAACGAGGAGGATAATTGTTAACACAAATCAAACCAAGTTGGAGAGAAAATAAAAACAAAATACAGCATAACCCAGAAAGTTGTAAACCAAATAAAAAATTAAAAAAGTAAAACACAAACACTTCCAAACACCCTGCACCCTCCATCACAGAGGTGCATACGTCAATACAGGAAAAGGCAAACACAGTCAGCAATGTGCCGCACAGAAAGAAGCGCTCAGTGGGCATCTTAACCACACACAGACAGTAACCAGGAGACGGGTGCAGCTGGAACAGAGAAGAGAGCTATAAATAAAAACAAACAAAAAACCCATGTCACCAGTGCCGACAAAACAAAACCCAAACATTGTTTGCATAACCAATACTTGAAATAAAATAGAGCAGCACTATTACATGAGGACAAAAACATTTATCAAAAGTACAACAAAATGATTGAAAACAACTTTACTACATCCAGTAAAGCCCCTGAAAATACTCCATGCATAGCAGAGTGGACCTGACGTCAATTAGTCAAGAAATGAATTATCAACTGTGGACTGCAATTGCATAACTACACCACTGGGAGAACCTCCCCAGAGGTAATAACCAGTACACCAAGGCACAACAGGTTCGGATAGATATGCACAGAGACGTTCCCTTTTGTTGACATAAAAAAAAGTATTTGATGTACTGACACAAAACATAAAACAAATCACAAAAATACTCTAAACTGGCCGTGCCGCTGAAATAAAAGGAAGGGGGAAATCCAGAGTGTCTGCCCTAAATATTGCAGGAGTGCGTAAACACTCCGGACAGCCATCTAAATAGACGGGAAGGGAGGAGGCGGCCAGCACGACACAAACCAAAGAAAACAAACAAACAGAAAAGAATGAAAAAAAAAATATATATATATATATTTGGGCAAAACAGCGATGGGCCAACTGCCCATGGTGAATTGAAATGATCAGACCCTCGGCGACACTCTCCTCACAACATGACAGGGCGAGAGGAGGTAGAACAGTTCGGATAACAGGGTCTGTCCAACCTAAACACAGACAAAAGGGACGTGGCCAGGGTGCTTGTCCGCGCGTAACCGGACCTCAGCACAGACCACAAAGGCAGAGGTTAAACCCCCCATAGACACTCAAACACCGGGAGAGCTCTAAAAGCCTTCTATTTCGGGGGTTTGTTAAAAAAAAACAAAAAACCTTGGCCTAGTCGCCACTAACTAATTAGGCACTCAGTGGCCAAGCGTACAGCGTACTACAGCAAGACTGGGGGACACATTGTCTGGTGAACTGCACGGTTCAACCCGTTACACACAAATGGACAGAATCGGCACATGGAAAACAACAAGCATGCAACATAAAATGTAAAAATATAAAGCGACCTTGGGTTCCTTGAAAGGCGCTATATAAAACCAAGTTATTATTATTATTATTATTATTATAAAATTACTACAGCCACAGACATAGTTGGCTAGTAGTTAGGTCTGCATTAAACACTTCGCAACAGAACCAAACATATTGGCATGCAGTTCTCACTGTCGGTGTTCATGAGGTCATGGTAGATGTAGGGGCTTAGCTCAACTCCCGTCAGTGAGGACAGCGCACTTAAAACAGAGAGAGAAAAAACAAAGTACGGGAACACGCCATCAAAACACAACACACAATACATCAAACTGGCAACACAAACCACCTTGCTGTCCACATCGTTACAACTAATAAGATAGGATGAGATTTGTCCTCACATAAACCTGTGGCACATAACCACTTTTAAAAGCAATAAAATGAAATCATAACTGCGTCTCATAATATTTTGAAACAAGTAGGCTTAGGCCTATATAAAATGTAAGGTAAAATCTCACCCAACTTGTACATTTAGACATAACCAACCATAAACCATCCTTAAAGCAAAATAAAACCCAGACAGAGTCAAACAAAACTGACAAATAAAAAAAATAAAAAAATCACAGTTGGGAGATAGCAAAACAAACCAACTGCTTTAATGACCAGACAAGTGAGTCCAGTTAGGTAAACCCAACTTACGGCACAGTCGAGGTAGAACCCAGTGTGAAGAAGCGCCTTCATGCACACCGGACCTCCAGCGACATCCAGTAACAGTCATTGAAAAGTTAAGTACCACAGTACTGCAGGATAATGACATAACACAGTGTCGTGATCAATGCATCACAAAGTCAGTAGTGTCATTCAGGCAACAGGAAATTCATGACACTATGTCTGAACGGATTAAAAGAAAAGGGGAAAGAAAACAGAATAATCCCTCAGAAAAGCATAGACCTACGTTCAAACCAGTATGAAAACTCCAAAATAACCAAAAAAACAAACAAACAGATTCATTAGGGCTTATGAAACATGTGAAAGTTTCAAAGACTACTCAAAATTAAATGGTCTTGGCTTCTAGAAAGTTGCAGGTTCACAATGAAAGTTCACAAACAAAAACAAATACATTGTGGAAAAAATGTATAAAAACAAAATGAAAAGAACAGAATGACAAACCACCATGTCGCCACATACCATCATATGCGACAGAACAAAAATGGTCCCCAAAAATAACTTTGCAGTAAATAAAAACACATACCCATTGTTTTGCTGTTTATACTCAGGAAAGTCAAATGTCTCTCGGACATTCTGGAGGATCACACCCACACGGACCAGACCGTCCTTCACTAGACAGCACAATCACTCATTCTTTACGTGCACTCAGTGAGGCAAATCACTCACATAGCCAACCCAACCCGGGGAGTGACACACACCCACACACACAGCATTCACACAGCCGGCATTCAAACATAAACAAACATGGACATGGACATGGACACAAACATGAACATGGGCCCATTGAGACAAACACAGACATACAGACAGGTAGCCTAACCTATCAATTTAGAAAAAGTGTTAAGTTATGTCACACTCACTGCTCGAAGTGGAAGGGATATTTCGCAAGTTATCGCCATTGCCAGCTAACTTCCACTGCGAGTTGGGTGTGCACACTAGACATTGAACAAATCAGTTCTAAAAATAATTTAGAAAAAAAACTTTCATCAATTTTGAAAAAAACAAAACAGAAAGATGTCCAACTATTACCGTACGACCTGCAGTTCTAAATTAAACACGGAGAAGTAAAATAGCCCTGCATTTCGGGGAAGCATCCTCTGTCTGAATTATGACAAAATTTTGAAAAGTTAAATTCTAATTGCAGAGGTTTAAAATTGCCATAAACAGAATTTGTTCAGTATCCAACTATTACTTTACACATTCAGCTAACAGCCAACTGCGGGGAAGTACTGCTCATTCTCTGATATGCAATAAATTAAACCGTTCGTATGATGAGAACCCATTGTCTTGTAACAAAACAAGGACAGAATTCGGACAGGCTACCCAGGTTCCAAACCCAAGTACCACAGACAGGCTACCCAGGTTCCAAACCCAAGTACCAAATACAGGCCATTTACAATGCTACATCGAAAAACGCCCGGAGTTCCAAACTCAATTGAAGACAGACAATTTGAGTTCCAAACTAAAAATGTCTGGAGTTCCAAACTCTACAGAAAACAGACCATTAATAATATTAAATTAAAAATGTCCGGAGTTCTAAACTCTATATACCGGTATGCTTGCCTGAAAAGGACTCACGTATATTACAGCCTGAAAAGGACTCACGTATATTACAGCCTACAGGGCTTACAGCCTCAAGCCTAGGTCTTGATGCCTAACCAGCCACTAGCCAGGACTTAAGTAGTCCAACTACTTACGCACGTCTGCGGAATGCCGTCAAGCCCCGGTCCTGGAGGAAAGATCAGTGCTCAGCCTTCGAGATCCACGGCTCTAACGTGGTGCGCACACTCTTCAGCATCAACAATGACCTGTCACCCCAGGAACGAGCTATCCTGGCAAAAAAATTTAGAAATAAAAAATCCGAATCCATACTACCTCTATCCTGCGGCTCCCAGTCGGTTCTTTACTCAGTCAGTCGTCGCTGAATATGAAGGCGCAGTGAGGCAAAGTCACCTACTTCAGGATCCCAGTGAAAACTTGGTGTCCAGGCATCCTTACGTCTCCATATATCAGGGAGGACAATTATTTGAGGTTGGCTATCGAAGGACCAAAACATGTGAATAATTTCACATTATCACTTTAACAATTTCACTGTATTACCTTATCAAATTTACCTGAAAGAACACACAGGAAACAGAGGTAGCATTTAAAATCTGCGAGCAGATTTTATTGTTTAACGGCCGGAGTAGTTATTGCGTGGAGACATGAAGTCTTCCACTCAATAAGTCCTGAAGTAAGTACAGAAACAAACTTATTTAAAACAGTCCCAGTCCCCCCAGTCCATGACGTCATCTTTCCTATCATGAATATGTAAAACTATAATATGAGGAACATATATGGTCCCGTCTCCCCCTGTCTCCGTGGGCACTTAGTGGCGTCTGGTATGTGATTGATAGCTTCCATAGCCTAAACAAAGTTCAGCAAAGTCGTCTGGGACAGACTGGGAGGGGAGAGATGTCTCTGAGACGTCACATAAATCAATGAGCAAGGGAGAGGGAGAGAGCGAG
>NC_085862.1:19607390-19629890 GCF_034702125.1 Engraulis encrasicolus | reverse complement strand
ACATTAGTCTCCAGAATGGCTGTGACTGTTATCTTCTATGTCCAACCCCTCTTGTTCCTGACATTGTTTGGCTATATGGCCAGGAGGACAACAGGGCAGGCACTGCCATCATATGAGGGGTTGTGTCGCCTTGCGTTTTCAGGACAGTCCCCATGACACATTCACATCACTGCGCTTGGAAATGCCAAGGCTGTTTGCCATCACCATGCCTACAAATAGGTCTACTCTAGTCACAATAGTGTTACAAACGTCCTGAACTCCTCGCTTGTGAAAAGCTCAGCCAGACTGTTGTGGTAATTTCAACTGTTTTGGCATCAATAATTTGTGCGCCATTTAATAAAATTAGCGCGCTGCAGTGTGTTCAGAGTAACATCCCCAAGTCCCCAACGATATCACTTTATAACATGATTGAGTTTCGTGGTTTAGAATTCATAGTTTTGCATGGTTTTGAGGACTGTCTCCGCGCTTGACAGCAGCTTCGATGTAAATACTGAACTTGTGAAGCAGAACGTGTAGTCTCGTGCCAGCGAAATTGTGGCTACACCCGAGGAGCGCGAGCTAACCCCTCCTCATGCTGTCAGCGCATCACTCAATGAATACTCAACCGCTGATATCATTTTCAAAGCCCACTACAGAAGAACGGACGCTGCTTTTGGGATTAATACACAATAGCCTACCGCTTGTTTTTGGAGTGTTTCTTTATCCAGTTTTACTTTAGTCGAGGTTTCTACGCGTAACAACTTCGGCGAAACTGGGTGGGAAACTTTCAGTGAGGACCAAGATTTTCTCATGTCGGGCTCACTTCAACAAAGGCAAAATTCAACTGTAGCTATCGGTACCCTTGAAAGACGTTGACAGTTGTTTACAGGTAAGGCATTGTGTCACCTTACCTGTTTCTTCACTGCATCGAGTTACTTTTGTATTTTTGTGGGTGTTTTGAACTTACATTGAGAGTTTTTTGGAAGTGTGCGCGCGCGGTTATCAGTGTTGTAGCGGTAGATGTCTATTTAATTGCTAGTTTGTAACGGCAGTTTCCTTCTTACAGTATGCTGTGGTTAGGTCTGCTGCAGTCTGTCGTCATTGTGAGTAGCCTGCTTATTATATCAGCTGTAATAGCCTTTAAAGTTGTGTTTACAGTACTTTTAAATTGCATTTAATAAGAACCCTTTTTATTTTACAGGTTGGGTGTCTTCATTACTTTGCAAAAGGTAAACGGAGGACCAATTTTTCGGCAAGAATACTGGTAGGGCTAGGGTGTTGTGTTCTATTGAATCAAATGTGAATTGAGTAAATTAAAGAAGACTGTTGCCCTATAATGTATTAATTAGACTTTAATTTATGGGCATCAGCACCTCAATGATATAGGAGCTTGAAGACATTTCACAATTCACCCAAAAGGCTTCAGTTCTGCTCAGTTCTGTTCAGTCCTTCCCTAACACCGCCTGCATGAATGAATATCTTAAAAGAGGTGGTGTAATGGTTAGGGACTTGGTCTGTAGATCACAGGGTTGCAGGTTAAATCCCCACCCTTACTACACCACCCTGCTCCAGGGACTGTAACCAATATCCTGCAATATCTGTATGTCACTATGGATAAAAGCGTCAGCTAAGTGTAGGCCTGATGTAAGTAAATGTAACAGATTTGTGTAACTGTACAGTGCAAAAATTGTCAGAGGAGTTATGTTGTTGGCAGCTGACATTCTTTTTGGAGTCCGAACTCTCATGACCTTTCATAACAGCTTCTTCAATTAGGCTTCTTGTCTTTGCAACTCAAAACTTTTGACTAGCCTATAACACCACCTGAATGAATGAGAATCTTCACAAACAACTTGTTTGTTCTTGAAAAGAGAGGTTCCCTTCACCAATAGACTAGGGTGTCCTTGACCTGAACATGCCAGTGTTTTTTTATTTTTGTTAAGCTCTTGAAGTGCCACAAGTGTGTTCCCTGGTGGTTTTGGGTTAACAACACTGCTCCGCTGTGGGCATTCAGGTGTGTCGCTGAGTGGAACCCGTCATGTTTCAGTTGTGCATCACGGCTACGAGCTGGTGTCCAGCAGCCTCAACTGGACAGCGTCACTGCAGGTCTGCGCCCAGAAGTCCGGCAGCCTTGCCCGCGTCTCCAATGACGACGAGAACCGCCAGCTGACTACGTTCCTGCAGTCCCTCAACGTCACCCAGCCTGTCTGGATCGCTGGTCAGGTCACCACGAAAAGAAACGGTGAGTCAATTTGCACTGCCAATTCTGCCAATTCTAATGAATATCATCACCTTTTTTATTGATGCAAGTCCCCCTCCCTCACTCAGTCCACATAAGCTGTTGTGCACTTAATTTGGAAAAATGGTTAGAGTGTTTTTGAAGCAGCGGTGTTTGAAATGCAGAAAAGGAAAGAGGCGAAAGTGTTTCTATGATGTTTACAATCAATTTGTGACCACAGAGAGGGGCTTACAGAACTTTTCCCATTCTCCCCCCTTCCCTCCACTTCCCTCTTTCCCCCGTCTCTTGTCATTCCCTCCACTCCCCCTCTCTGTGCTGTGCTGAACTGTGGTGAAGTGTTCCAGGCCATATGCTTATTTCCTCCACTTCTCCAAAATCCCTCTTCGCCTTGTGAGTTTTAGATGCAGAGTCTCACAGGATGGCTTTTTGCCTCTCCACTCTCCTCTCTAACTCTGTCTCTTGTGTTTTCACGTGTGGAGTTCCAGAACGCCAGCGATTTCTCTCTACTAGAGAGAGTAGAGAGAGAGAGGTTCCATTGGCCCATTGTTTCCGGGTTCTATTATTGCCCACCTTAGGCAGACCTAGGCAGACCTAAGGACTGTTCTATTCATTGTAGGAGCATTATGACATGCCCATTTAGGCAGACCGGAACCTGGTCGCGTTAGGTGCCCATAGAAACCTATTATGTTGGCATTTCTCTATACACTTAAAGAATCTCTGGTTAAATGCTCTTCTGTGACATTTCCTGTGATAGTTCTCTGTGGGGTTCTTCTGTGATGTTCTCATAGTCCTCTGCGGAGCTCTATTGTGACGCTCTTCCGTGATCCTCCGTAATGTTCTTCTGTGATGCTCTTCTGTGGTGTTCTACTGTGATGTTCTTTTGTGGTCTTCCTCCGTGTTGTTCCCCTGTGTGTGTAACTTAATTGAAACTAGTTCCTTCCATCCTCTTCTGTTGCTTGTGATGCAAGGCTTGACGCAATTGACTCTGCCTAGACTGACAGTAAGAGGCCACAAGCAACAAGAAAGGATGAGAGGAACTGTTTGACGTTCACCCAGAGTCTTTGTCTCTCCATAGAGATTCAGATGTTGCTGATGGTCTAGTCCTTCACCCTGCTGTTGTCCTCGACTCTCTCTCTCTCTCTCTCTCTCTCTCTCTCTCTCTCTCTCTCTCTCTCTCTCTCTCTCTCTCTCTTTCTCTCTCTCTATATATATATATATATATATATATATATATATATTTCCCCCTCTATCTCCGTCATCCTGCAGTTCTCCTTGGTCACTTGCCTTTCTTGTGTGTTTCCCAAGTTAGCCGTGTCCAATCTCCTTCTGTTTCTCTTCTCTCTCCTGTTTCTCCAGTTCTGGATTTCCCCATTGATCTCAGAGTACATGCATGGAATTTTCTGCTTTCCCATGGAATATTTAGTATTTGGTTCAGAAATATTCTGTTTACATGAGTGGCACAGTTCTGTAACCAGAATATTCCCAGAACACGGCCACATTCGAAACTAGAAATGCATTCAGAGAACGCAGACCTCCGCCAAGGAAGTTCAGTTCGTTTTGGACATAGGTAGGCCTATAGAGTCATGATGTGGTTTCATGCCTATATGCTACATAGCATTTGTGTTCAGGTAATTGAACCGTCAAGTTTTAACCAAATTACAGTTCTCTGTCTCTTTTATCATTTCCATGTCCTCTAGCTGTGGACTGTTTAGTTCACCTTTGATTGTTTTATATTGGCCTTCTGTGATTTGCCAATGCTCATTGCTACATATTAGTCACATTGTTGATGATTGGCAGCATGCCTTTCATTAGGCTACCATCTAAAACAAAATAAAAAATTAAAAGCACAATTTTCATTGGCCAACACCCATAGTAGGCCTACATATTCTACAGCAGTGCAGCGGTCCCCAACCCAGAGCGCAGTAATAGGCCTATATATAGTCCTATATATTTTTTGGTAATAACAAGACAACATACTGTAGGGCTAATTTGAGCCGTTCACTTAATTATTGAATCAGAAATGTCCAAGAATCCCCTTATCCAGTGGCAGTGCATGGATGGTTGTGGAGTGTCAGTTATTGTTTTGGGCTATTTCGCAAGGCTAAACAAACTTTTGAGAGGTAAATCCACTTGTATCATTTCTAGCTGTTTCAATATCGTCACACCAACGTTGTGCTACAAACGCAAGCGGAATCATTGCCTACCCCGACACTAGGCCTACACTTGTTGGAGAAGTTCCTCCTACCTGGGAATCCGTTCATGAGCTTGCGAGTTGGGAGTTGGTCTTGGCGCTGCGGGCAGATGATCGGCACCCGGGCCTGCTCGCTATTTCGTATTGAAAATCACTGTTTACCGCATCTCCAGCGTTCATTCGTTATGAAGTCTAGGAACTAGTCTATGGAATGTTTTGTAGTGCTGATGGCTTCAGTGCGCGGGGATTATGGAAGCAGCAAATCACCGCGGACTAACGCAACTCGTGCGCGCCTTTCTGTGAGCTTCATTTCATATGAATGTTTTGTGACAGCATTGTGAACTTAAACGATCTGCGAGGCTGTAGCTAAGGCTGCTTTTTGATAGCGATTTTGACTGCGGTAAGAATTTCACTTCAATGCTCTGCCCCGGTGTGGCTGCGTGAAGGTACGCCAGCTCAGGGCTTCTCCTCACAGAGCCGTCCTCAGTGGTCCTTGCGCGCCCTGCGCGCCCTGTGGCAGGCCATGTAATAGCAGCGTGACGAACACACACAAATTCGGGCGGCAGGCCATGTAATAGCAGCGTGACGAACACACACACAAAGCAGCGTGACGAACACACACACAAATTCGGGCGATCACATAACCTCCTGGCGGAGGTAATGAATGAAAACGGTACACGACTCGTGCGAACACTGAATGCTGCAAACTTTCACATATAAAGAAAGTTAGACAGTGTTCGTCAACATGTAGCCAGAATATAATAAAAGTGTTTTAACTAATAAGTTGTGCCTCAAAAGTTTTTTTTATATGCCTATTTGGATGTCCAAGTACATAGATTGATGAACACCTGTTTTTACTAAACTTGGACAAGTGAAGCATCCCCTCTCTCTTTTCTGCTGCTCCCACCAGTCTGTTTGAAATCGGAATATTCCTCACATGTAATTGCGGTCACTGACCTACTCCATCTTCCTTCAAGTTCAGAATCGAACGTTTTCCTCTCCTCTTTCCCTCTGTCTCTCTTGTCTCTCCCCCATGTTGTACTCCATCATCCAGCAGTTCTGCTCTCTCACTAGTCTTTCTGTGTCTTTTTGTTTCAGTGCAAAGTTTCAGAATACATGTATAACATTTCCCCGCCCGCTCTCCTTCTGTCTCGCTTGCCTTTCCATTTCATAGTTCCAGACGCAGCAGACCTCAGAGTTCCATGTTTCTGGTATTTTCTCGCTTCAGTGTTTCAGAATATTCTTTTCCACTCTGTGCTTTTGTCTCTCTTGTCTCTCCATCTCCAGACTTCCAGATGTCGGCCATGGCGTACTCCTTCATCCTGCAGTTCTCCGAGCGCTCGGACTCCAAGTCAGCACGTCTGCGTCGCAGCTTCCACCAGATGAGCGCTGTGAGCGTGTGCGCCCAGCTGCAGTTCAATCGCAGTTGCCATGGCGTCTCCACGGTGTTCTCCTACTCCATACGCACCTTCGCCAACGAGCTGCAGCTGCAGGCCACCGTCCCCGAGCCAGGGGAGGGGCAAGAGGTGAGGAGGGAGGGGTAAGAGGTGAGGATGGGGATGGGGAGGAGGATGAAGAGTAGGGGGTGGAATGTGGAGGAGGTGAGCAGGGGAAGTAGCAGGGAGCATAGGCGAGGAGGGGGAGGGGGTATGATGAGTAGGGGGTGGAGTGTGGGGGAGTTGATTATGGGAAGGAGGAGGGTTGCAGAGGTGAGGAGGGGGAGAGACTTGACAGTTGGGGTGGAGAAGAGGAGAAAGGTGAGCATGAGCATTGGGTGTGATAAGAGATGACTAGGGGGCATGGTAATAGGTGGGCAGGGAGCTGAGCGGCGAGCCACTTGTATTTTTTGGAAAAACTGTTGAATCTCATCCATTCATTCCAGTCGGTCATCGTTGCAATGCTATGGGACTACAATAGCGAAGATCTTGTGGGATCGATATGTTCCGCAATTGAAATGAATAAATCCCTATTTGGAGCATAGGACAGTGTGCAAAATACAGTATGTACTGTATGTGCTTCTTTTGACTAGCATAGGATAGTATGACCTGGATTACATATGCACTCCTCTCTCTCTTCTCAGGTGATCCACCTCACCTTTACTATTTTTTTAAAGCGTGTGTAACGGAGGACAGCTACTGGTAGAGCTCGGCGGGGAACGTTAACAAAGCGTACCTCTATTCCTCCCGATGGCTCATACAGAGCCGAGAGGTCACGGGTTCGTGACTGGACCTGGGCTGCGTAGTGTAGGATGGCCTGGGTTACATGCACTCCCCTCTCTCCTCTCAGGTGTAGAGTAGGAGGACCTGGGTGACATGTCTTCTCCCCACTCCCCTCTTTGGTGTATTGTTGGATGATCTGGGTTTCATCATATTTGTCTCTCCCCTGCAGATCCACTTGACGCTGCTGGTGCACGGCATCTCTGGTCTTCCGGTAGCCGCTCTGCCGAGCGACGGTGCATGGCACTCGGTGTGCGTGAGCTGGTCGTCCAGTGAGGGCAAGTGGGACATGTGGACCGACGGCTCGCTGGTGAAGTCGGGCAGCGACCTGTACCCCGGGCAGCCTCTGGGGGGCGATGGCGTGTTCATCGTGGGCCAGGGGCAGGAGGGTGACGGCGACGGCGTGGTGCGCAGGTTCCGCAGCGGCGAGTCGTATTGCGGCAACGTGACGCAGCTGCACGTGTGGGACCGGCAGCTAGGGGGCGCCGAGGTGGCCAGGATGGAGAAGGAGTGCACACCGCCCCCTGCCGGCCTGCTGTACGAGTGGCGTATCTCCCAACTCGAGATCGAACCCTCGCTCAAGAACTTCTGGGGGAACCCACCCTGCCAAGGTGAGGAGGAGAGGAAGGACAAAAGAGCCAGGGGAAAAGAGGAAAGGGGGGTGGCTTAGAGAGGTTTGCGAACCTTCGCTCACAAACTACTGGGGGAACTCCCGCTGCCAAGGTAAGGAGAAAAAAAGGAAGGAAGGAGGAAAGGGGAGGAGGGTTGACTTAGAGGGCTAATGGAGGATGGTTTTAGGTTGCGGACCCTCGCTCAAGTGGGGGAGCTCACTCAATCACCACTGGGGGAAGTCGTCATGCCAAGGTGAGGAATAGACTACAGAAAAGGAAGAAAGAGAGGGGGACATGAAGGAAGGGGAGGAGGATAAGGGTTGGAGGGCTGATGGAGGATGGCTTTAGGGTGTGGACGAACTACTAGGGAACTCCCCCTGGCAAGGTGAATAAAATACAAGGGGAGGAGAGAGAAGAGGAAAAAGAGGGAAACGGGGGAGAGGGGTGTGGGAGGGTGACTTATAAAACAGAGGGAGTAGGATAGGGGAAGAGAATGAGGAGGTGACGAAAAAGAATGAGAAATAGAGAAAAGAAGAGGAAAGAAAAGGAGGAGGGGGGGACTGGTGGGCACAGGGCAGGGGGAGGGTACTCATCCTTACTTAATAATTACTGGGGGAAACCCCCATTTCAATTGCCAAGGTGATTAGGAGAAGAGGAGAGATGGAGAGAAGAGAAGATAAACAAGGAGAAGAGAAAAGAAGAGATGGAGAACAGGCTGGGAGGAAGAAAAGGAAGAGAAGAGGGGGTGAAGGGGAAAGAAACAGAATGAGAGGAGAAATGAAAAGGCGAGGGGAGAGGGGCTTGGAAGACGAATAAGGGCGTTGGGGGGGTGGGGGGGGGCGAAGAGGAGAAAATGGAGAAGGGGGGGGGGTGAATAGTGAAAAGAAAGAAGGAAAGACAGAAGAGAAAGGGGGAGAAGACGGGGAAAGGGGGAACAGGAGGGCGGAGGCGGTATGGTTTAGGGTGGACTCCCTTCATTTGAGCTCGATTACAGCATGCCTGTTCTCACTCACGGGTCCTCTGGGGTTCCCATAGCCAGAGTACATTTCCAGAGCTCACGGCGCTTTTCAGGCAGCACTCTCCTTCCCTCTTTATACTTTCGACTCATTTCTGCCTCTTTCCTTCGCTTTATCTTTTCTTTCTTATCTGCTCTTCAGTTCCTTCCTTCATTTGTTTCAGCCTTTAATCTCTCCACTCTTTCTGCCATGTGCCTCTCTCACTTTGGTCTTTCTTTCATTCTGCCCCTCACCTCAACAGGCATTCTCACATTCTCTCTTACAGTTTGCTGCTTTCCTCTAAACGTCTATGATTTTCTTTCCATAGCTCTCTCCTCCTCTCCCTCCTTTTAACTCTCTCCTTTCCTACACGCCTCTCTCTCTCTCTCTGTCTCTCTCTCTCTGTCTGTCTCTCTCTCTCTCGCTCTCTACCTCTCTCTCTCTCTGTCTCTCTCTCTCTGTCTGTCTCTCTCTCTCTCTCTCTCTACCTCTGTCTGGGCCCATATGAATACAGTGAGTGCAGGCCAAGTTGTAATTGGCAGAGTGAACTCTTTAATGGTTGTAAATATTTCATGCGTGCTGTAATTCGGAATCCCACCCTTCAAAACAAACGGCTCACGTCTGACACAGGCCAGCAGAGTGAGTAATGCCCAGAGCTCTCATCACTCCCTGGAAGCACTGGGGGCCTACGGACAGATGTGCAGTGCAGCTCGCGCTCTCTCTCTCTCTCTCTCTCTCTCCCTCCCTCTCCCTCTGTCGCTCAGCCATGAGCTGGAAACAGTGGGGGGCCGAAGGTCAGACGTGCAGTGGTGTGTGTGTGTGTGTGTGTGTGTGTGTGTGTGTGTGTGTGTATGTCCCTCTACTTCTCCCCTCTACTGGCATGACATCAGCCCATACGACAAAAACCTGCTCTCGGGCGTAAACTGGAAGGATTCGGGGCCTCTGCACAGATGTGCAGCTGTGTGTGTGTGTGTGTGTTTGTGTGTCAGGCGTGACCTCCCTTTCCCTGTGTTGCGATGACATCAGTGCAGACGACAGAAACCTGAAGCCTGTTCTCTCGGCCCGACGGCCGTAACCTGGCTCTCGTGTGATGACCGCCTTGCTCCACACACATTGTTGACACATGGCAGTTGCTTCAGACAACAATAGCGGCTCGCATGGACTCAATTGTTGACATTGATTCTGCGAATTCAACTGTACTGTACAGCCGAATCGGTGGCGATAAAGGAGTACGTCAAAAAGAAGTTCCAAAAAAAAAAAGGAGCACGTCATTAAAATGTCAGACAAGTTGTTTCTTCATGGATTTCTGATAAAACCAGGCCTTCTGAGAGCCAGCTAAACGTATGGCCATTCCACCAGATGAATGTGACTTTCACGGTTCCCCTTTGTGTGTTTGTGTGTTTGTCTGTTGTGTTCCATAGAGAATGCCAGCCTGTTGGCCAGCCAGGTATTGCTGCCTCGACTGGATGTGGGTTCAGGATGGCAGTACCACAACTTCTCATCGCAGGCGTTCCACCTCTCCAACAGGGAGTCCTGCGTCACCATCGACCCCCTCACCGGCAGCTGGGGACTCGACTCGTGCCACACCCACAGGCCTGGTGTCTGCCAAGTTCTAAAAAGTAAATTAAAAACACAAACACATTCACACAAGCACATGTCTAAATTTATGTTCTGTCTAAATGAAATTAATTTTACACCAATCATTTCATCAAACATGCACATGTATCAAGAAGACAGTATCATGCTTTAAATGTAACTTTTTAAAAAAAGTATATTTCTGGACATGTCTGGTCTCTCTCATGTGAGGCCGATTAGTCAAATTCATTTGGCATAAGTAAATTTCCCTCCCTATGTGTCATAGAAAGAGACATTGGATCAAGAAACAACATACGTAGATCACCATAGCCTGATATCTGCAGACAATCATTACCATTAGATTACATTTATAGATTGTAGTTTCCTGATATCTGAAGATGATGATTACCGTTCCCTGTAGATAAGACTATGATTAATGAATGTAAATATTCCAATTTTTCCTTCTCCTCATATTTCTCCCCCTCTCTGTTTGGTTTCTCCACTCCCCTCACCTTCTCTTTCTCCTCCACCTCATCCTCCTCCTCTGTTTTGCTCCCCCACTCCCCTTCTGCTCCTCCTCTTCCTCTCCTCCTCCGTTTCACACACAGCTGGGCTGGACGTACCCTCAGGTCCACGACCTGACCTGTTCTCTAAAGTGAGTGGAGATTTGTTGTCAATGTTCAAGTTTGAGAGGTCAAGCAGCTGTCTGTTTACACAGTAAATGTTGCAGCTACTAATTCAACACTTAGAGAGTTGGACCAAATACGCTGTGGGAGTAGACTCTCAAATTGTTGAATTAAGACTTATTTAGCCCTCTGAGATTCATAGTAATACTCTTCTGCTGGTTTCACTGTAATTTAGTTGACATAGCACAATTTGCTGTGAAAGGGTCACCCAAATGTGAAATATGGTCGAAAGATAAGTCAAGTGTTGCGTGATTTTGCGCAACGTTGTTTTGTTTTTCGAGCAAGCTGCTTAAAGCTAATCACTTGAGCAGTACGTCACTGCCAGAGGTTTGAGTAAAGTCCCACTAGGGAGCGATGCTAGCAACCCCACCCAAGTAAGGGGTCGCGGTGCGGTTAGTGCGCTTAGGCCAGATGCAGGCTCTGGTGTGCTCCAGTGAAAATGGTTGTGTTGAGTGTTTTTCTACTCATTGCCTTAAGTAACAGATTAACACTAGATCATTACAATTTTGGTGACCGTAAGGTTATAACAGAGGCTCTGCGCAAAGGGGTTAATTGTATTTAGTGATGCAGTCCAACAAAGGCAGTAGCTACACAGACATCGAAACACAGACCTTCAGAGTTGTAGCATTTGATCACAAGAAAATACTAGTATAATATTATTTCCATTCAAAGGCCACTTTTCTAGTTACTGTCTTTGGGCTTTCTTGGAGAGTGGAGAATCGCCCAATGCCCCCCTCTCTTCTCTTGTCCTTCATGGACTGTATTACTGGCAAAGCCTGACTCTCGCCAGACCAGTGTAGTTCCACGCAACTTCACATTACTAGGCCTGGGAGAGGTCTTGGAATCATTTGTCCGTCCTTGCCACCAACAAATTCCTTCAAAAATGTTTTCTGATCACCTCTAAAGAGTCAATATAGTCTACAATCTGTCCTGTGACTCCTCAATGCGAGCCGCCATTGTTATTGAGTAAATGCTTCTGCAATTTGCTTGCTGGAGAGATTATCAGTAACTCAGGCCTCTGTGTAGTGTAGTTCCGCACAGCTGCGCCGGTTGGAGGCTATGATACCCTAAAGTCTGTTGACTTAGGTGTATGTTTAGAATAGAATAGAAAATACAGCTCCAGGCCTCTTTATTAGAATACCATGAAAAAGTTGATTTATTTCCATAATTCCATCAATAATGTTAAACTGTCATGGATTGTAGATTCATGGCCCAGTTTTTTAACTATTCCAATCATTAAATTGTTTATTTTTACACATTTTGGTCTTCCAGCTCAAAAAAACCATGAATTGGGGAATTAACATCATTAGAATATTGTAATAAAATCACAATTTTCTTCATCAAAATTTGTTTCACATCAGTGCACATCAAATCAGTTGAACTTTGGTACTTTCTACACAACATGCAATGTTCAATACTTGGTTAGGACTCTCTCTGTCTTAATATTATTAATAATAACGGCCATGATGCGTTTAACATTGAAGTCAATGGCAGAAACAGTGCATGGGAGTAATGGAAGGCCAGATATCCTTGATGCTTTGCCGTCAGCTGTTTTTGTATAGCTGACCTGGTGTCCCACACTTCCCTCTTCAATATACCCGAAGATTTCCATGCCACGTTTTGGTGTTAACTCACCAGTTTAATTCTAACTCAACAGAAATTAAACCCCATTCATTTTCAATGGGGATTAATTTCTGGTTATTTAGAATTAAACTGGTGAGTTAGCGCCAAAACGTGGCATGGAAATCTACAGGGTATATTGAAGAGTGAAGTGTGGGGTACCAGGTCAACAAACAAGAACAGCTGACAGCAAAGCATCAAGGATATCTGGGCTTCCATAACTGCCATGCACTGTTTTTCCATTGACTTCAATGTTAAACGCATCATGGCCATTATGAAGACAGAGAATGTCCTAACCAAGTATTGACCATTGCATGTTATGTAGAAAGTACCAAATTTCAACTGATATAATGTGACCCGAATTTTGATGAAGAAAAATGTGATTTTATAACAATGTTCTAATAATGCGAATTCCCCAATTCATGGGTTTTTTGAGCTGGAAGGCCAACGTATATAAAAAGAAAAAAAATAATGATTGGAATAGTTAAAAAACTGGGCCATGAATCTACAATCCATGACAGTTTAACATTATTGATGGAATTATGGAAATAAATCAACTTTTTCATGGTATTCTAATAAAAAGGCCTGGAGCTGTAAAAGATTAGAATAGAAAGCCACTGTCAAAATACAAAAGGACAATGAGATTCAAAAGTTTCACCATTAAGTGCACACATACATCTACATAAGACACACTGGTATGTACAATAAAACTACAGTAATATAACACTACTGACAACTATAGTACATAAACTAATAACGGAGGTAGACAGGTACATAGCAGTAACAAGTTGAGAATAAAGTCACTAAAGTGACTAGCAGCAAGTGATAAAAGGTAGCAATGGCATTTACAGACACCTTTTTTCAGTAGTAGTAGGCAGATAAAACAGATGAACAAACCTAGTAAGATAGTGCAAATGACAGTTTCAGTTAGTTATAACAGTGCAAATATGACAATTTGTTTGTTATGACAGTGTTGTGACATTTGTAGTGCAATATACCTGTGGATCCAAGTCAAGAGTCACTCACTAGCTTTGTTTACATGGAGTTTACATTGACTGCTATCTGGTTGCTCCTAAAGGCCATCGATGAGATCTACTTCAACTCCTCGGCGGCAACGGATCTCTCGCGCCTGTCAGACCTGATCGGAGTGCTGCTGAAGGTTCTAGAATCCGAGCCTGGCGCTGTGACGGCTCGAGACGTGCAGCGCTTGACCACGATGATGGAAAACGCCGCCGCCACTCAGATCTACTTTGCTAACGCCACACAGGAAGCTGTGGTCTCCTTGACAACTGACTACCTGAGGCTGGCCAGCGAGATGATCACACCGGACATGGCGGCACAGTGGGTGAACAACGGTGATGCTGAGGTGAGGTTCACACAACACACTAAACACACTGGAGACATACACAATGCTGAGACAAGGTTCATGCAGAGTTTACTTACTTTTGATACTACTGTTCCACCTAGATAACCAGCTATGTTAGACCAAATTACTCATTATCAGATCAAGAATATTGTGCTTGTATAGGCAAAAACAAGGTTTAAACGTCTCAAAGTTCTAGTTCTACAATTTTAGTGACTTATCGGATGACTTTTGTGTTCTATTAAGATTGACTTGATTGCCTAGGTGTTTTTACTTGAAAATAGAAAAAAATAAGCTTGTTGAGACTTGTCGGCCCATCAGTTCTGTTGTGTTGAAGTCAGGTGGATAGAGCGCTGACATCGCTGTTGGACAGCCGTGCTAGGATTGATTTTTTAAGCACATAATTCATGTACATCAGGGATGGGCAACTTTTTTGATGAGGAGGGCCACGTTTTTTCATCGCCACAATCGGAGGGCCACATGACCACGGATCTGACTCCCATCTGAGTTGGAGGTGTAGGCTAGTTGGTTGCTCACTGACTGCCCATATTGTTTGGAAGGAATAGAATGCTCAATGCTCAATATTCTATTGGCCAACAGTATAATTACAACAGATTGATTCAATAGTCGTTTTAAAACAATATGGTAATTATTTTCTAAGTTAACCCTACTGTTTTATCTACGGGCCGCATTGAGAGAGGAGGCGGGCCGCATGTGGCTCCCAGGCCTCCAGTTGCCCATCCCTGATGTACATGTATTCATACCACACACTAACCCACATTACACTTTGGTGATGCTTTTATCCAAAGCAACATTCAATTTACAGGGTAGCTCAGAAACCATCAGGTCCCCCATCAGATATACTCAGTTTTAATTCTGATGTGGAATTTTTTTTTCATTCATTATATTTAACCATATGACAAGGTCAAATGGACAGGTGTTAATTGGCCCGAGGGTCATTGAGGTGGTCACTCTAAACCCACTCTCAGGATGATTTCACACCACACCACACCCTTTGAAATGGAACTGGGTTCGTTTGGACCATAGCAATGTAGATCATAGTACACAGGCTGAACTGAGGTGAACTCCCGTTCCAGTTCAGTGAACGTGGCGTGAATACCCAGGGCCCAGACCAGCTGCAGATGTTTGCATTACATCTCTGCTCGCTCTATGTTTGTTTGTAGGCCAAGTACTGTAGGTCACAAAACACAAACTTTTTTGGCGTCTCAATATCTACGTAGTCCACGTGAATGCAGCACAAGGCAAGTGGAAGCAAATTGACATTGAAAGGGAGACTAACATCACCAGTCTGTCTCCACTTTTTATTTGTGTTTGTGCCTTGTGGCTTCAGGGCCAGGCGAACCATGCCTGACACATTCAATATGCAGTGGATGGAACAGTATGCACTGGAGAGATGAATATGTAGTTTATAACGGCAACAGCAGGGCGTCGGGCAATGGAATGTTCACATTTTTCTCAACACGAGCTTCGGTTGGTCGAGATTCCTTGCCGAACGCTTCAGGTTGAATCGTTTGCCTCGTTCAACACCCCTGACCAGTGCTTTCCAGGCAGGAGTCAGCAGCGTTGTGGCTCTTTCAACGCCGGCGGTGTGATTGCGGCATTATCCTCACTGTGGTGGAGTGGCCATCAGTAGGGTTGTGGGTGACTGTCTAATCAACAAGCCTGGGTCTTTGGTGTAGCGGTCAGCGCCTCAGTATGGCATCCCAGATGTTCTGGGTTTGAGTCCTGGCGGGACAGCTCTACTACACCTTCGCTACACACTCTGTTTCTTTTCTGTCTTTTCCTGTAGGATTCCCCAAAGCCATTCACCATAATCCACAGCATCGAGAAGCTGACATGGGCACTTGCTGATGTGCTGTCAAAAGAGGGGAAGAGTTTTACAATATCAACTAAAAACATTGGTGTGAAACACTCACTTTCACATTATCCATCATTTTTTTAACTTAATTGTCAACTTGCCTTGCCTGGCATATCCACTGCTCTCACCGACTACATCCCTCTAATCTTCTTTTCTCCCTAATCTCTCCTCTCCTCTCCTCTCCTCTCCCCTGCTCTTATCTCATCTTCTTTCCTATCCTTACCTCTTATCTCCTATCCTATGCTCTCCTCCACTCTCATCTCCTCTCCTCTCCTCACCTCTCTCATCTCCTCTCCTCTCCTCTCCTCTCCTCTCCTCTCCTCTCCTCTCCTCTCCTCTCCTCTCCTCTCCTCTCCTCTCCTCTTCTCTCTCTCTCTCTTCTCTTCTCTTCTCTTCTCTTCTCTTCTCTCTCTCTCTCCTCTCCTCTCTCTCCTCTCCTCTCCTCTCCTCTCCTCTCCTCTCCTCTCCTCTCCTCTCCTCTCTCCTCTCCTCTCCTCTCCTCTCCTCTCCTCTCCTCTCTCCTCTCCTCTCCTCTCCTCTCTCCTCTCCTCTCCTCTCCTCTCCTCTCCTCTCCTCTCCTGTCCTGTCCTCCTAGACCTGCATCTGGAGCCTCGTAAGTTGACCCAGATGAGCTGTAGTTGTGTTTATAAGCCGTCAGCATTCGGCAGCCAGAGCGGCAACAGCCAGGACGAGATTCACATCCCCGACACAGAGGTGCAGAGACTACACTCACTAGGTGAGGAGAGCGCACGCACGCACGCACGCACGCACGCACGCACACACACACACACACACACACACACACACACACACACACACACACACACACACACACACACACACACACACACACACACACAGTATTTGTAGGCCCCATATTGAGTGTTGATATGTTTTGTGTTGTGTTGTTATGTACAGGCCACACAGACGTGATGTTCATCCATGCCTACTACGGACATCTCAAAGACCTGGAGCCGGACGACAAGCAGGATGGGAGTAGTCTTCAGAGGTTAGTGACTCTAGTGCTGGACTAGCCAGCCAGGCAGCGCCCTCCTACTAGCGCAACAACTTCGGGGTTGCTTCTAGTCAGGCCAAGAGCAATTTAAATATCGTTTCTGATCTCCTAAAAAAATTGGGAACTCCACCCACTTTGTCGGAAGCCAGTCAACCAGTAGAAAACCTAGGGAGGCAGGCAGATCAACCATGCTGTTTGGGAAACGTTAATTGTTATGTTCTTGGTCAGACCAAGTCTCGACGAGATTTGAAGGTCGATGATAATCAGGCTAAGGGGGGATGGTAGCAGCAAAGATTTTCTTAACCCTCCTGTTATCCTTGGGGTCTATTTGACCCCTTTCAATGTTTAACACCTGAAAAATACATGAAGTACTTATTTCTTCTGCCTCATCTTTGATGACTTTTCCTAAATAGATGGGATAAATGTGAAAAAAGTGAAATTTCAACAAAAATGTTTTTCCTAAGTGCTGTACACATTTTGGTTACATCCGTGTTCCTTGGGGTCAATTTGACCCCAATTGTTTCAAGTGTATAAAACACAAATGGAACATCCATATTTTGCAAATAAATGTTAAAATCTGTTTAGATAATGTGAAATACATGAAAATAAGCTATTCAGTCATGTTTCCTCTGAACATTTTTTTTTTGTTTGGGCCCTGATAACTAAAAAATACTAATGATATGGAGGAGGCCTAAAACTAATTCACGGCAACATTTTGGACAGTGGTGGCTACTACAGCATTGACATTTTGACAAAAACCACCAACTGAACCTTGTTGTACCTAAAGCACCATCATGGCACTCACCACAGCACCCCCCCCCCATTCCTGTACCCTGGGAGCTACTTTTGCACCCTCCCGCTATACACACACACTAGTATAACAAGGGTCACATATAGTCAGCATTGTTGTGCATGCTGTTCTGTGCCCAGCATACATCATTATAAGTGATGGTATATTTGAAGAGAAGCTTTATGATTGTGATCCAAATATTGAAATGGACTGTTCTGATGGTGACAAGCTATTGTACTTCTTTAGGTGGAGACGATCTCAAGGTTTGTTGCTATGTTGAGAGATATAATGGTGCTATTCTTCTCCTCTATTCAGTATGGTGTTCCAAATTGACATTGTTGTCTGCAGCATTGGTTATAAACTGCTGCAACCTGACATAGAGAAGGCAGGGACAGCAACAGCTGTAACTTTTGCGAAGGACATACACATTGACATCCATACCACAAGTTCTCCAGTTGGCATACATAGTGAATAGAAGTAAACATACAAGTTGCTATCCCGGTTCCTTCAAACATTACCGCACTAATATATCTACAAGGAGCACATGCAAACCTTTTTTCCTTATGTGTACACTAATTCAAGCGAAGAAACAATGTCGGAAACAATGATTTTCTATGATGTTCCCGAAACTCTTGGTTGGCAATGTATCCATGTTTTTACCTAAATATTATACTTTTGTTATAAATACACATTCAAACATTCAAAGAAAATGAATGTTGGACTTAAAAAAAACTTCTGAATGTTTGGGAATATGTCTATTTCTTTTAGGGTCAAATTGACCGATATGGTAATAGGTAGATAATATCCTTGATAATCAAATGTGTTTTTTCTTTTCAAATGTTAATTAATACAAAATCATATTTAGGGAGTATATGGAGCCAATAGAATTTCAATAATATGTGTCCATCTGTTTTTAGACCAATTCATTACATTTTATTGCTATTTTTTCTAATTTTCGCCTAGTCATAGATTAAGTTTTTTTGGTGTGTGGGCTATGTGTGGGGGTGCTAGGATATATTGAAAGGACTTTTTATGTCACCAACAGAGTAATAATACATATCTGAGACATAAACATGTGACAAAGTGTTGTTTTCTACTGATTTTGTACACATTTAAGTGGTTGGGGTCAAATTGACCCCAAGGATCACGGATGTTCCAAAATTTGAGGGTAACAGGAGGGTTAAAGGAGTATGCCACTATTTTGGGGCTTAATACAGTTAAAATCGTTGGCCAGGGTTTATTTAGGTGGTAAGGTGTCTTATTTTTCATGTAAGCCTTTGTCTTGCTTTAAGACAAGTTAAAAGAGGGAGCATGTCGCTAAGCTAGTGAAAGTCAATGGATCCGTGTAGCATGCAATGCTACACGGATCCATTGACTTTCACTAGCTTAGCGACATACTCCCTCTTTTAACTTGTCTTAAAGCAAGACAACGCTTAACATGAAAAATAAGACACTTTACCACCTTTATAAACCCCAGCCAACGATTTTAACTGTATGAAGCCCCAAAATAGTGGCATACTCCTTTAAGTAGATCAAGATACATCATCTTGATTCATTTCCTGGATCCATTTCAGGTCGGGTGAACGCCCCTTTAGGAGACCAACGAGTTTGAGAATAAATTACGCCCCTAGAGTACATGTGTGGAAATGAATCCTTGGATCACCGCAATTCCCTTAGCGCTGCACCTGGGATCCCTCAGCCCCTTAGATGGCGATAGTGCACAGTCCATGTTGCTGCCACCAAATGCAACGGACAGACAAGAAGAAGGGGGGACAACGCCCCCTTAGGAGACCTGAATTTGGCACGTTGTTTTTGCATTGGGTGGGCGGGGTTTGGGATATCTTGGTTTGATTGAGTATCGTTGGTAGCAGTCTTCAGAGGTAAGTGACTCTCGTGAGTGACAAACTGGACAGGAGCAGTCAGAGGTCAGCGATAAGGACTTGCGTGCATGACAGGAGTAGTCTTCTTAGGCAGTAGGCTAGTGATTCTCATGACTGTCATTTCCTGTGCACTTTATCTACAAGTGATATATGCTATGATTCTGCCCTCGATTGTAAGTTGCTTTGGATTTGGGAGCCGTCTTCAGAGGTTAGTGACTCTAGTGACGTGAGCAGTCTTCAGAGGTTAGTGGTGACTCTACTGTAGTGACGCGAGCAGTCTTAGTTAGTTTTTCAACATTGGGGTTGGGAACCCACAGGAGGTTTCCTGGAAATCAAATGGGGTCCTCTGAAATGTCTAGTGGTGAAAAAAGAATTTAAAAGAATGGGTTTAATTACCTACAAGTGATACAAAAAATGTGTGGGGGGTCCCCAGAAATGTGAGATTTCAAAAAGGGGTTCGGGCCAAAAGAGAGGGTTGGTGACTCCCGCGATGAGAGCAGTCTTCAGAGGTTAGTGACTCTCATGAACTCAGCTAGACAAAGGAAAAATGAAAGTTTGGAATGGATGTGAAGAGATGGTTCTGATTAATCACCATGGTAACCAGACCAAAGCATGTTACAGTGCGGTTTAGTCACTGTCTGGACAAGTAGGTCAAACTCAGCATGATGACCGCATCGCACACGCACACACACACACACACACACACACACACACACACACACACACACACACACACACACACACACACACACACACACACACACACACACACACACACACACACACACACAGACTAGCCTCCGAAGACCACACACACAATCTCTCTTCTCTCTGTCGAGTCCTGCCCAGTGGCACCCTGTGTTGACCACTATCTCACACAATGCAGTTATGTAGCTACCCACCTCTCTCATCTCCCTCTCGCTCTCCCCCTTCAGTCCCCATGCAGGCCAGCTGTCCTCTGCAGTGATCTCCGCCACCGTTAGAGACGTCTCCAAATCGGTGAACGTGCCGGTGTCTGTGCAGTACTCTTTGGCTGCCACAGACGTGGTAAGCAGCATCACCTGCTGTGTGTGTGTGTGTGTGTGTGTGTGTGTGTGTGTGTGTGTGTGTGTGTGTGTGTGTGTGTGTGTGTGTGTGTGTGTGTGTGTGTGTGTGTGTGTGTGTGTGTGTGTGTGTGTGTGTGTGTGTGCGTGCGTGCGTGCGTGCGTGCGTGCGTGCGTGCGTGCGTGCGTGCGTGCGTGCGTGCGTGCGTGCGTGCGTGCGTGCGTGCGTGCGTGCGTGCGTGCATGAGTGCGTGCGTGCGTGCGTGCGTGCGTGCATGAGCGCGTGCGTGTGCGTGTGTGGGCCTGGGCCATAGATGTGTCAGGCGGTCAATGTGTGTTTGTGATTTCTCAGCTTGTTCATGTTCATATGGTCCTCTGGGGAGGAGGCCTGGGCGGCGGGCCTGCTGGGAAGGGTTATTGGTTTTGGCTGAGGAACTCAGGGAGGGAGGGGTGCGGAGAGAGAGGGAGAGAGAGAATTAGGGAGTAAGAGCAACATGGAGAGAGTGAATGATGGAGGGAGAGTGAGAGGCAAGGAGTGATGGAGAGAGAGACAGAGAGAGGGGTGGAGAGAGAGAGGGAATGAAGGAGTGATGGAGAGACAAGATGAAGATGAGCAATGGAGAGAGGGCGTGAGTGAAGAAATAAAGGAGGGAAAAATGAGGGAGGAAGGGGAGGGAGGTTGTTGGGGAGGATGGAGGGAGAGAGGTAGAGAAAGATGGAGAGAGGGAGAGGTGGACGTAGTTGGCCAAGAGCCAGCCGAGTTGGGATCTCTCAGGATCTCAGGGAGGGTCTGAGGGACACAGAGGGAATAGAGAACGAGGGGGAAGGAGAGGGAGACGGGTAAAAGGAGAGATGAAGAAAGAGAGGTAGAGAGAAAGAGGGAGAAGGAGGAAGAGAGAGAGAGAGAGAAGGAGTGTAGGAGAGGGAAGTAGAGAGGGAAGGGAGGAGGGAATGATAGAGGGAGTTGATGGGAGTGAACATGTGTTTGTGTTCTAGGTGGAGAGTGACCGTGTGTGTGTGTGTGTGTGTGTGTGTGTGTGTGCGTGCGTGTGTGTGTGTGTGTGTGTGTGTGTGTGCGTGCGTGTGTGTGTGTTTTCTAGGTGGAGTATTCTCAACTGGCAACACCCTCCTGCGTCTTCTGGAATTTCACTCTGATGTAAGCATGACATTACACCCTCAGCTGTTTCTCTCTCTCTCTCTCTCTCCCTCTCTCTCTCTCTCTCCCTCTCTCTCTCTCTCTCTCTCTCTCTCTCTCTCTCTCTCTCTCTCTCTCTCTCTCTCTCTCTCTCTCTCCCCTGTCTGCTCTATAGCATGACAATCTCTGCTCAGCTGTTCTCTTTCGCTTTTTCTCTGTTCCCTGACACAGTTCCTTCTCCACACTTTTCCTGTCTTTCTCTTTCTCTTTCTCTTTCCCTCTTTCTCTTCGATCCTCCCTTCAGCTGTTTCTCTCTTTACCTCTTCACTTTGTGCGTGCGTGCACGTGTGCGTCTGTGTGTGTGTGTTTGTTTGTGCAAAACATTTGTATTGTGCATGTGTTAGACTGTGTGTGTGTGCGTTTGCGCAAAATATGTATGTTGTGCTTGTGTTACAGTGCGTGCGTGCGTGTGCGTGCGTGTGTGTGTGTGTGTGTGTGTGTGTGTGTGTGTGTGTGTTTGTGTGTGTGTGTGTGTGTGTTTGTACATCACTCTGTGTGTGTGTGCTCCTCTACAGGGCCTGGTCTACTGAGGGTTGCTGGGTAACGCAGTCCGACTCCTCTGGTACCGGCTGCTTCTGCAACCACACCACCAACTTTGCAGTACTGATGAACTACCTGGAGACACCTGTACGTACTCACACACACACACACACACACACACACACACACACACACACACACACACACACACACACACACACACACACACACACACACACACACACACAGACACACATTCACGCACACACACACACACACACACGCACGCACGCACACACACACACACACACACATTCACGCACGCACACACACACACACACACACACACACATTCACGCACACACACACACACACACACACACACACACACACACACACACACACACACACACACACACACACACACACACACACACACACACACACACACACACACACACACACACACACACACACACACACACACACATAGAAGATGTGCCTGACTGCAAAGGATAAAGGAGTGAATAGGTTTGTAGTATCATTTTGTATCCAGAAGGTGGCAGTGTAGGCTCAGAGAAGACGAGAGCATAGTGAAGCGAGGAGAGTTGTGGCTTTGTTGGCCATGTGTGGTGCGTTTCAGCTAGGGGCTGTGCACATGAGGGACACAGAGACTGTGTATGCAGACACATTTTGATTTCAGTGTAACCCTTGTTTTCCAGTTACATTTCTTTTACATTAATGTT
>NC_085862.1:19587390-19597390 GCF_034702125.1 Engraulis encrasicolus | reverse complement strand
TGTGTTGTCCATTACTCCAGGTAGGTCTGTTGTGTATTACTCCAGGTGTGTGTGTGTGTGTGTGTGTGTGTGTGTGTGTGTGTGTGTGTGTGTGTGTGTGTGTGTGTGTGTGTGTGTGTGTGTGTGTGTGTGTGTGTGTGTGTGTGTGTGTGTGTGTGTGTGTGTGTGTTGGTGTTACTCCAGCTCTGCTTGATGTGGTTAGGGGTGTGTGTGGTTCCAAATGCAGCTTTGGCAGAGTGTGGTGTCACCATGTCAGGTTCAGTTAGTTCCTTTCCACTCACAACATTAATGTCAACTTACATAAATAAAACAACTAACAAAACACACACACACACACACACACACCTTCACCCACCCACAAACCAACAGTTTTCCTAATCCTGTAAATTGCTGAGTAAAACTCACAAACTGAGCTAATAAGCCCTGTCCAAACTGGAGGGAGAGGGAGTGTGTGTACGAACTGCACCAGGAGTGTGTGTACGAAACATCAATGGGCGCTCTGTAAACACACAGACACAGACACACACACCCACACACCCACACACACACACACACACACACACACAAACACACATACAGACACACACACACACACACACACACACACACACACACACACACACACACACACACACACACACACACACACACACACACACACACACACTTTTCTTGGGTATATCAATGGGCACTCTATGTTGCCAAGGCAGAGAGAGGAGCAGCGACCTATCCTCTACAGGCCACCATGGCAGGGAAAGGAAAACACACACACACACACACACACACACACACACACACACACACACACACACAGTACGCAGATACACACACACACACACACACACACACACACACACACACACACACACACACACACACACACACACACACACACACACACACACACACACACACACACACACACACATTCACAGTACGCCGATGCACACACACACTCTCTCTCTCTCTCTCTCTCTCACTCTCTCTCTCACTCTCTCTCCCTCCCTCTCTCCCTCCCTCCACCAGTGCAGGGCCTGTGCAGGTGGCAGCTGTTTTGCTCTTGCGGTCACCTGAACGGGAAGGTAATTCCACCCTAAACAGAATTAAAGCAGATTTACTGGGAAATTGTATGTGTGTGAAAAAAATGTGTGCGTGTGCGTGCATGTGTGTGTGTCTGTGAAAAAATGTGTGTGTCTCTCTCTCTCTCTCTCTCTCTCTCTCTCTCTCTCTCTCTCTCTCTCTCTCTCTCTCTCTCTCTCTCTCTCTCTCTCACTGTGCGTGTGTGTGTGTCTGTGAAAAAATGTGTGTGTGTGTGCAAATTTAATGTGGAAATTGTCACAGCGTCAGTTTAAGCTCCCGTTGTGTTTGGAGACCCCCCAATCTCTCTCTCTCTCTCTCTCTCTATCTCTCTCTCTCTCTCTCTCTCTCTCTCTCTCTCTCTCTCTCTCTCTCTCTCTCTCTCTCTCTCTCTCTCTCTCTTACACACACACACACACACACGCAAAGACCTGTGCTAATCTTTAAGGAAAGAGAGAGAGAGAAGAGAGAGAGAGAGAGAGAAAGAGAGTTTAGAGGAAAAAGGAGTTGGGGAGTATTTTCATGTGTGTCATTGAGAACAGAGGTGTGTTGGGCGAGGCTGTGTCTTTTAGCTGGCTGCCCAGTTACCTCCAGATGAACTGACCCTTCTGTCTCTCTTTTTCTCTCTGTGCGAATATGTGTTTGTGTGTTTCTGTGTGTGTGCCCGTGTGTATGCATATGCGTTGCATGTGTGTGCGTGCATGCGTGTGTGCGTGCGTACGTATGTGTGTGCATGCATACGTATGTGTGTGCATGCATACGTATGTGTGTATGTGTGTGTGTGTGCGTGTGTGCGTGTGTGTGCGCGCAGGGCGGCGGTGAAAGCTGTGCTGGTGTTGCTGCCTATCCTGGGCCTGACCTGGCTGTGTGGCGTTCTGGTACCATTCTCCATCGTCATGGCATACATATTTGTAATACTCAACTCCCTACAGGTTAGTTTGTGTGTGTATGTGTGTCAATTTTTTTCTTTTGTATTTGTATTGTATGAGTATTTTATATATACAGTATATACGATGTGTGTGTGTGCGTTTGTGTGTGTGTGTTTGTGTGTGTGTGTGCATGTGTGTGCACGCGTTGCTTCATTGAATTGATCTTACCATATGTTTGGATATATTGTGCTTATTATGAAAACACACACACGCGCACACACACACACACACACACACATACACACACACACATACACACATACAAGCGTACTCTCCTCTGTGTGCTGTCCTTTGGTGAACTGCAGTGCTGGGGGATGTTTGGAGAGCGCACACACGCGAGTGTGTGTGTGTGTCTCTGTGTGTCTGTGTGAGTCTCTATGTATATAGGTCTGTTTGTTGTCCAACCTTAATTAAAGATGGCTTGGCAGCTGTGTAACACACCACGGAGCTGACCAGCAGGAGAGCAGACACACACACACACACACACACACACACACACACACACACACACACACACACACACACACACACACACACACACACACACACACACACACACACACACACACACACACACACACACACGTGGGGAGGGAAAGAAGGGGATGGGGCAACTCCTGCGTTATTGTGCCGGGTGGCCAGGCTGTGTCGAAACCCCTTGACACACACAATACACACAATAGCCTACATAAAAAAACAAATATGTATATACCTCTGGCAAGACGGTGACAAGTAGTGCTCTGCCAAAGAAAACTGCCCTTTGTATATGATGGCGGTTTTCGGAATATTTGAATAAATTCAGTTAATAAATTGGCTTAAATATTATTGAGTAGAATTCCCCTTTGTTTCAATTAGGTGATGCATCTAATGCTGTCATATCTCAATTACTTCCATTAACCAGTTTCAATGCATGGGATATAGGGTTGTTATTTTATTTCCTCAATGATTTGCGTTTTTAAAACATTCATATTCTCTAGTTTAGCTGAAGTAATTATTAAAAATGGAATTCTTGGCTGTATGTTAAATTCAGACATTCCACGATAATATTGCAAGTCCGTATTGATTTTTCTTTAAGTCTACATTCTTTTCTCAGCGAACCTGATACAGAGGTGTGCGTGCGTGCGTACGTACGTGCGTGCGTGTATGTGTTTGTGTGCTCGTGCGTGCGTGCGTGCTATATGCTATAATTCACCCAACTACTAATGAGACGTTACCGAGCGTAAGGTGAAATTTAGTGTGTGTGTGTGTGTGCAGGTGCGTGTGTGTGTGGTGAAATTTAGCTAAGTTATTGATTTATTATGGCGCATTATTCAGCTTGGGCGGAAAATTTACACAGACGTATATGGATGCATAATATACTGCACAGGCAATCCAGCCAGGCAACACACATACACACACACACACACACACACACACACACACACACACACACACACACACACACACACACACACACACACACACACACACACACACACAGAGAGAGAGAGAATTGTGAATGTGAGTTGAGTGTGTGTGCGGGGCAAAAGGTTTGCGGTATCAACCTGAACCAGATTTATTTGTTGTAAGATAATACGGGGCTGGGAGAGTGCGAACACTTATTCCAATCTGGGGAGTGATTGCGCTGTTTGCTGCTGCCTCAGTTGGCGCTCCACAGTAAATACTCTCTCTCTCTCTCTCTCTCTCTCTCTCTCTCTCTCTCTCTCTCTCTCTCTCTCTCTCTCTCTCCTCACTCTCTCTCTCTTCAACTCTCTCACACTCTCTCTCTCTTCACCTCTCTCTCTCTCTCTCTCTCTCTCTCTCTCTCTCTCTCTCTCTCTCTCTCTCTCTCTCTCAATTGGCGTTCCACAGTGAATACATACAGACATGCCAAATACCTCCCCAAGCTATTTAGACATGGAGAACAAACTTAGGCTTTTTAGCGTTGCACAAATTTAATTTAACATTTATTTTTCTTTTTTTTTGTAAATACTGTGTATGTTGAATTCATCTGTCATTTGAAGTCATATTTGAAATGTCTTACAATATGCATAAACACATTCCAGAAAAAACTATATTGAACACAGTGAACTCAAACAATGACAAATGTGTTAAATTTTACATTTCATAAAGGCTTATTGTTTTCAAATGGGCGAAATAATGCACAGCATGCGTTGCATTGTAAGTGGGTTACACGGCAGTTAAATCGACTTGCTCAACAGCTACAGTAATGTTCTAGTGTTATATCTTATGTTTGAATTGATTCTTCACTCTGTGTATTCTGTATAGAAATAAACCACTTGACAAATTCACACACACTCCTGCGCGTGCGTGCACGCGCGCACACACACACACACACACACACACACACACACACACACACACACACACACACACACACACACACACACACACACACACACACACACACACACACACACACACACACACACATTGCCCCGGCTGTCCTGCGGCAGGACGTACCCCGCGTCTGTAATTTGTAGCTGCCGTAATCAGCTGTATCTGTAATAGAGCTTTGTGTGTGTGTGTGTGTGTGTGTGTGTGTGTGTCTGTGTGAGTGTGTGTCTGTGTCTGTGTGAGTGTGTGAGTGTTTGAGTGTGTCTTAATCAGCTGTATATGTTATAGAGCTATATATTCCACTTCAGATCAATAGAGGTTTAGCCTCAGCCACATCATTAGACATGAGTATAATAACTATAAATAGTTTAGCTGCATCCTACACATCTAATTACTTACATCTCATATGAGCACATTAGGAATGTGCTGCACCCTGGAAATTAAGTCCTTATTTTCATGGTCTAGTCTATATTTTAATTATTTCAGCAATGCGAGTCTAGCCTATATGTTCATTATTACTGCACTGTGTTGCTATAGTCTATATAGTGTTCATTATTACTGCACTAACAGGAAAACTCTCCAGCCTCAGCAGCATAGTCAAAAAAGCTTCTGTGTGTTTACAATAATACCAAGTAGGCCTACTTAACAAAATTTAATGTTGTGGCTAGTAATAGTATTACTACTACTACTACTACTACTACCGGTACTACAACTATTGATTACTACTAACTTACTACTACTACTAATAATAATAATATGTGTTTGAATGGCAATAGTCATCGTATATAAGCATATTAGAATTGCATATTGCACATGTTGAACTTGCGTGGATAGCACATAGACTAGAGGGTTCATCAAAGCAGTCAGTCACTAAGCAGTCGGTCACTATTTTTGGATCACTGATAATACTCATAATTACATAATGCTTACAATTAGTGTTATTTAGAGATTATGGTCCAAGTACCACGCTCTTTCCTAAGTATAAATTAGTGTAATTTTAGACTTTAAATAAACTGACTACAGGTCACCCGTCTCCTCTCAAAGTAAAGACATGCTGTTGAGTTATCGTGAAACAAACTTAAAACCATGTGAGGTTTCTATATGGTGTTTTCCAAGTATTATTTTGCTGCTCTATCATGTACCTTTTGTCGTTTTTGTTATTTCCTCCCATTTCCCAGTTTAAATTTGATTTATATATTTTCATTTTTTTTTCTCGTGTGAATAATGGCAGGAAATATGACAGAGGATGGACAGGAAGGAAGAGTGAATCATCCCTATTTTTTTCTTTAAAGTTACCTCTGACAGCACAGGCGGAAATGCACTGCATGCCTTCTCGGATCTTTTTAAATTGTGTGGATAGAATGTGCTAAACCAAAGGACCACACACATCACACGTAATTTACTAAAGGAAGAGGGAGTTAAAACGCCCAAAGTGTTAAATTCCAGAGGAGTTTGTCTGCTTTTGG
The DNA here is from genome assembly GCF_034702125.1 of Engraulis encrasicolus. Classification (NCBI taxonomy): domain Eukaryota; kingdom Metazoa; phylum Chordata; class Actinopteri; order Clupeiformes; family Engraulidae; genus Engraulis; species Engraulis encrasicolus. The sequence goes on along the minus strand of NC_085862.1, from coordinate 19,591,581 downwards.
TCTGACCCTAATATGTCCTTTTAGGAGCATCCACAATCTGAATCCTGATCTGCATTCACAGCCCCTTGCGTGTGCGAACACACACACACACACACACACGCACGCACGCGCTCACACAGTGGTCTCGCACCGCTCTGGCTGATGTTGTGCGCTCTAAGTGTTTTATTGCTGGCAGTAAGACTTAATGAGCTCAGAGCTAAAGCGCTTCAATGAAGGATGGCCATTAATAAAATAAAAACACTTAGTCTGCTGCGTACGTGCCCACACACATAAACTGCTGCGACGGGGCGTCGCGGTAAGAAAATCTCAGCTCTTGTTTTCAGTTATTGTATTTTCAATAGGTAGCCGCCGACACATAAAACTTAAGCTGCACGCTTTTACTGTTAAATCAATACAACAGCTAATGTTGACAAGCACCTTTCATTGCACAGAGAGCGCCTCTCTCTCACAAACACACACACACACACACAACACACACACACACACAAACACACACACACACACATCCTGCGCTCGCTTGACAAGATTGTTCCATTGTGTTTACAGGGGAGGAGAGAGAGAGAGGGGTTTTATTTTCTTCCCTTCTTTTCCCTTTTCTTCGTTTTCTTTCCTTTTGAAATGGACGCAGTTGTAAACATGCGGCGCACCTTGTGATATCATTTTCATTTCACTTCGCATTTCATCTCGTTTGCGGCCAATTTCCTGCTGCAGATTTCTAACATCTGGAGCGCTCAAAACATCTGCTGCTGCTCTTCACTCATATTTATTTCACTTTGAAAGCGAGAGAGAGAGAAAGAGAAAGAGAGAAAGAGAGAGAGGCTGGCTGGGGGGCGTTTGTGGTGTACTGTATACATATGTTCTCTGTCGCTCCCAAGACCGAGCAGCTCCGTGCATTAGTTACAGATGCTATGCAAATATTGGTAATTAGAGTGTGAAACAGATTAAAAATACTTCAATAATGATTTATGTTTATTGACAAAATAATTAGCCCTGTTAGATCTGTACATGCTCTTTCTCCCCCTCCCTTCCTCTCTCTCTCTCTCTCTCTCTCTCACTCTCTCACTCTCTCTCTGTCTCTCTCCCTCCCTTCCTCTCTCTCTCTCTCTCTCTCTCTCTCTCTCTCTCTCTCTCTCTCTCTCTCTCTCTCATTACTCCCATACCCAGACCGCAAGGCACGTCTGACAAGAAATTCACAGTGCGCAGTTGTTACCAGAACAGAACAGAAAAACACAGCACTACATTGTGTTTTATTTGTAATGCAATAAGTCAACCATTGACAAATAATCTGCATTGGCGTCTGGGGTCTCCAGTGAGCATGTGCTCCGCTGTACTCTAGTCCACCACAGCAGGGACAGCGGCATTAACTTTCACCCGCTGAATTGATTTTGTCTTTTCAATTATATTTATGAACTTGCGACCCATAAATACGGCCATGCTTCATATGCTCTTTGATATAAATAGTGAGGGACCGTGTGTGTGTGTGTGTGTGTGTGTGTGTGTGTGTGTGTGTGTGTGTGTGTGTGTGTGTGTGTGTGTGTGTGTGTGTGTGTGTGTGTGTGCGCGCGTGTGCGGGCTTCATTTGACCATAAATCGCCCGACCCTCCGTCATCCAATCTCGTGGCAATGTCATTCAAAAGCTGCATGGGCTCTATCCATTACCAAGGGATAATGGCCCCTCGCCTCCACACACACGCGCACACACACACACACATGCGCACGCTTCTGCATCGGTCTGTGCGTTATTAGGCCATCATTTACAACTATCAATAACTTTCAGAACAGGGGAGCAGAACTCTGGTGGCCAGGGCTGTGTGTGTGTGTGTGCGTGCGTGCGTGGGCGCGTGTGTGTTTATGCGTGTTCATGGTGGTATGTCACGGACCCTCCACAGTGGCTTGTGGAGGGTCTGTGGCGTAAGGGTTTGTTTCAGTGTAACGCTTTCTGATGACTTCTGCATCGGGCATTTAAAGGGCTCTCAGTAAAGACAAAAGAGTGCTGTGTGTGGGTTTGTGTGTGCGCGTCTGCGTGTGTGTGTGCGTGTGCGTGTGTCTCTTCCATTACAGTTGAAAGTGTGAGTAGCAGTGTTTTAGGTGGTGTGATGGATGTGGTCTTTATGTGCGTGTGTGGGTTGCGTCCACAAGGGGGCAATACTAATACAGCTGCTGTGTGTTTCTTTGGCCTGCCGTTAATGTGGCCCATTAAAACGTGCTGAAATCAATTACCATGCGCTCGCTACATGGCACTCAGCTAAGCCTGCTGTCCCTGTGCTATACAAATACCCCCCCCCCCCCACACACACACACACACACACACACACACACACACACGCACACACACACTCCACATACTTTTATACCCCCCAACGCACACCTCTCCACCAAGGACTCGTGTTCCATTCCTACATATACTGTACTCTGTACTATGCATGATTATTGCCGAAAGACTGAAAGCTCCACATACAGTATACTGAACAGTGCAATTGCACCCCCCCCCCCATACCACACCACAACCTGCCTAAAGATTAAAAGCTCCAAATACAAATACAGTGTAATTATTGCCCCCACCCCCTGCTCACTCAAAGCTGAACTATCTAATTACAACTGTGCATTTCAGAGTCTTTCTTAACATTGTCACGTGTCATCCACATTTCCTCTTTCCCTCGATCACATTTTACGCTATGCATGGGAGGATTAACAGTATTATTTATCACATTTCATTATATTAAATATTATATGATTTACTTGAGACTAATTCACTGAATCATTGTTGTTTGCTAATAATAATAATTATATGTAGGCGCTTTGATTGTTTTTTTTCCCTGTTTCTTTTAAAATCTGGATGGAATCTATTTTCAATGCTCAACTTCATGTATTCTGGAACTTTGAGTGCTAAATTGACATTCAGTATCTGTATAGCTGCACCTTTATTATTTATTATTATGTAGTTCTATTTCTGTTTACAATGTAGTAAATTGGGTACAGTGGCACAGCGCACTAAGCTTCCCCCCCAAAATAAAAAATAAATAAATAAAACAAAAATAATAATAATGATGTAGTCAATCGTTGAGGCATGGTTAATCCTAAACTGTAGATATACTGTATCTCGTGCTGCCATACTTGTGAACCCTGGAAACTTATTTTCACTTATTTCCATCTACCTTCCAGTGTTGTCATTTTCCTGAAAATATCCCTTCATTTCATATAGCCTAAAGGAAAAGTTAGGTGCTGAATTCTTGTGTTTTTTTTGCAGGCTGCTTTTGCTACAGTAATGCAATACGTATTAATACCAGCTTACAACTCACCTACAATAGCCTACAACTTGCAGGAGCACCGGCGTTACTATCGGGACAACACTTTACTGTGTCTGAATGAAAATATGTATTAAAGAAGGCCTGCAAGTTGCTCTCAACTGATTAACACAGGAGACACAGAAAGTCACCCGTACCAAATACACCATTCTCCCCCAAATGCACAAGCATATTTTTTTGTAAAATCTGGGAAATAAATTGTCGTCGTAACCCAGCCCCCCCACCCCCAAAAGCTTTAGGTTGACAGGTATGCACGCTGCAAGTATTCTGATCATAGTTTTATTTCTGCTAATAATGCAGTCGATCACTGAAACATTACAGTAATTCTAACATTAGAATGTAGCTGTTTATTAGACATCCTCTCGTCAATACTAACATTTCTTGCGTTGAACTGTTAATTGGCATATGTAGTGAATTTTGAATTACAATTCAGCAGAAGTAAAATATACCATATTAAATACTGTACATTTTTAAATATAAAAAAAGGTTTTGGTTGATGTTAAGCTATTTGCCCCTCCCAAATGTTTTCCATTCTTTGAGTCATCTGATATAACAATTTAATCTGTGGGCTGTAAGTGCACCCACCCATCTGTACAACTGCCAAACAAATTAAGGAAATTCTACCTTTCAAAAAAGTCATAATGGATCTGTAGTTATGTTCTTCAAGTGAAGTGATTGAAAGATAACATGTTTTATAATTCATTTTAGTGCGCCGCTACCCTGTGATAAACTCCCATCGTAATGAGGCTGTAATATACTGCCCTATCGGGACCTGAGACTGGCATGTTTAGATGAGGACTGCCAAACACTGAAACCTGATACACATCAGAAGGACACAGCTATGTCCTGATGAACAGAGGAAAGAGAGATGTCCGTGTCTTGGCCT
>NC_085862.1:19567390-19572390 GCF_034702125.1 Engraulis encrasicolus | reverse complement strand
TTGACAGTTTGCCGGTGTTTAGGTCCAGCACACCCCTCCTGTGGACTTCAGGCCACTCGCAAACTATCCACTTTCAAAGGCTCTCCTTAGATTGCAGATACTTGCAGTCATCTGGTTATTGGTGTGTGTGTGTGTGTGTGTGTGTGTGTGTGTGTGTGTGTGTGTGTGTGTGTGTGTGTGTGTGTGTGTGTGTGTGTGTGTGTGTGTGTGTGTGTGTGTGTGTGTGTGTGTGTGTGTGTGTTAACCTAACCTTCAACTTGTGTGTGAAATTGCTGTCATGTGGTGAGGCTCCCAGTGTGTGTGTGATGATGTCATCAGCGTGTGGTCCAATTAGGAGTTGAGTAAACTCTACATGGCAGCTTTGCTGTTGTTACACTCCTCACAAACCCCCACTCACACACACAACTGGGAAGTGGACTTTTCCCCCCAAAAAACGGCATTGTTCCTGAAACATGCATACACACACACACACACACACACACACACACACACACACACACACACACACACACACACACACACACACACACACACACACACACACACAAACACACGCTCTCTCTCTCTCTCACACACACACACACACACACACACACACACACACACACACAGACACACACACACACACACACACACACACACACACACACACACACACATGGACACACAATGAGTTCCTGCTTTTTGTAAGTGGCTTATTTATACAGATTCTGAACAACAGCATAACAGGAATACACAACACACACACACACACACACACACACACACACACACACACACACACACACACACACACACACACACACACACACACACACACACACACACACACACACACAGAGAGGGATCCAAAACAGATCGACTGTGTAGTAACTCCAGCAGTGCAGACAAAGGAAACAACAGCGCAGCATGACAGCTGCTAAATAAACAACGAGACAGTGTGTAGCTGTTCTCCAGTTATCAAACACATTAGCTGTAGCATTTAAACAGAGAGAAAGAATACACATTATCACTGGTACATACAATACATTAGGGCTGTAACAATACACTCAACTCACGATTCGGTTCGTATCCCGATTTTTGACCTACAATTTGATACACCCCACGATTTCTCATTTCCCAATGTTGTAAAGTAAAATTATGAATAAAACTATGATAGATTGTGGGTAGAATAGGTTACAAGAGGCTACAAATAATTAATATATATATATATAATGTTATGATGATTTGAAGCTTTGAAGAACCATCACGTCATATCATGTGGTTGTTTTCTGGACTGATGTGTGTCAAAACTTTGAAAGGGAGTATCACGATAATGGCTCCTTGTATCACGATACAGTATCGTGAGTCTGTCTATCACGATTTCTCGGTTCGATACAATATCGTTACAGCCCTACAGTACACGCATGAAAAACAAAAGGTCTGGATATTCTCTAACCATTAGACCCGCTGACAGAGACAGACAGTGTGTGCATAATGAAGCAAAATAGACAACGAGAGACGGGAAGACCTAAAGACACAGGAATAGCACCTATAATCACTGTTAAATAAAACAAATACAAAATAAATATAACAAAATGTTAAGTTAAGTAAATGCAAAAGGGGTACAGTAGATTAGAGTAAACTGACTGACAGGCACACTGGCACATGGACAGATAAACAGGAAGACAGACAGGCAGGCGAACGGACAGACCGACAGACTGATAGGCCAATGAATAGATGCGCCTTGCCTCGCCTCCCCCCACCCCTCCACTTCTCTATCGCCTCATCCCTCTCTCCATCCCTCCATCCCTGTCAGCCGTCCGCTCAGGTCCATTTGGTGCAGGATGGTGTCACGCAACGATATATACTCTCACACACACACACACACACACACACACACACACACACTGACACTCGCCCGCCGTGTGCCCCCACCCCCACCGCTTCCATCGCTGTCGTCTTGCCGCCATGCCTACACAGTGTGTCCCCTTAATCATAGTTTTCATTTCAGTACATTGAAATTTCTGTTACCAAGGACAACGCCATAAATAAAAAGGTTTGTGAGGATTTTTACCTGCGGGCTGTCTAACTTTGCACATTAAGGGGGCAGAGGGGTGGGGGTGGGGGTGGAGGGAAGGTAAGGGTGTTGTGGCATAGGGGGGCCGGAACTGTGTGTGTGTGTGTGTGTGTGTGTGTGTGTGTGTGTGTGTGCGTGTGCGTGTGCGTGTGCGTGTGCGTGTGCGTGTGCGTGTGCGTGTGCGTGCGTGCGTGCGTGCGTGCGTGCGTGCGTGCGTGCTTTGGGTAATAGGAGGAGTATGTGGTCATCTGTGAAAATTTATAATCATTTATGTGGAGCTATGGGGGCAAAGTAAGTAAAAGCGTACTGTGAGGGAGTACATCCAAACACACACACACACACACACACACACACACACACACACACACACACACACACACACACAGAGAGAAAGGGCCCTAAATGAAAAGCTTGGTGAGTGTGAGTGCGTGTTTGTGTCTGTGTGTGTGTGTGTTGTCAGCAGCTAATAAGGAGTGAGGGGCCGTGGGCAGCGTAGTGTAGAGAGCAGCCAGTCGGAGGGATTTGGTGTGGAGGGGGTGCAGCCGTAAACACTCACCTGATATATAGACCCAAAATAGAGCGGGATTTATCTGGACTTAACACCAGGGGGACAGGGGACAGGAGGGACAGGGGGTGGACACATGAGTGGTGGGGTGGGTGACAGGGTGGGAGGACAGGGTTAGTTGGGGGGGGGGGGGGGGGATGAGAAGGAGGATCAGTCGTGGTGGAGGATGGAGAGGTTAGTGTGTGTGTGTGTGCGTGCACACTGGGGAGGGGGATTTGACTGGGTTAGTTGGGGGGGGGTAGTGAGAAGAATGGTAGCAGGACATATGAGGAGGACAAACATGGGAGGGGGTGAAGGGGGTGAGTGGTGGTGGGGTGAGTGGGGAGGGGGTGTAGAGGGTGTGTGTGGTGGGGGGGGATGTAGTGTGTGTGTGTGTGTGGGGGGGGGGTGCTTCTTTCCTTGCTCTTATCCCCTACACAGTAATACTACATGTGTGAAACATAATTACAGTATTATATTCATTCAATGTGCTATATACTGTATATATTTTCATATTATGCGGTCAGTGCATCTCATTTCAAGTTTATAAACAACTTTGTTGGTTATTATTTTTTTTGGAGCGCCTGTTTTTGTTTTGTTTGTAAAATTGTTAAAGTTAGTGTTTATTTATGGGTTCTAATAATATTCTTTTGAGTTTGTGGGCTGAATCTTTCTTGACCTCATCTGTGGGTGCCTGATCTGGCTGTTTGGCTGCAGTGCTCGCCTGTGTGTGTGTGTGTGTGTGTGTGTGTGTGTGTGTGTGTGTGTGTGTGTGTGTGTGTGTGTGTGTGTGTGTGTGTGTGTGTGTGTGTGTGTGTGTGTGTGTGTGGTTGTGTGTGTGTGTGTGTGTGTGTGTGTGTGTGTGTGTGTGTGTGTGTTTTAATGAACATGCGGTCTGTTCTCTGCACTGCATTGTGTTCTCCAGGGTGGGCCCGGCTCGTGTTTGTGGAATGCAATGTTTACTGGCTTTAACTTTTTAAACATACAATTGTTTTCTAATTAGTTTGTACTGTAATTAATTTATGCATTTTGTTTGATGTGTGGCTGTACTGTTCGGATTGCATAAATTTCTACCAGTGTTTTTTGCGCGGAGTTCAAAAGAAAAGACTGGTGGGCTCAGAAAAATGGAGAGTGCATTTAAATAATATGCTCCATTTTTACGTGTTTGTTTTCAGCCCGAAAATTAATGAATTAACATTTTAAACAACACGTCATTATTGTTTTTGATGCCATTTATTTTTAACTCAATTATATTCTAATTGATCATTTTTCCTAATGTACAACACATGTTTTTCCACTTTGTTCGCCGCAGAACAAAAGATTAATTACAAAAGAGGGAGATGATCAAAAACATGATCATTAATTTGAGTCACTAAGTAGGAAATTGTAAATCTAATGCATAACAATGGGCTGTGTGTTGTAAATTACCACCTATTGTCTCTGGGTATTGTCTCCAATTTGGGGCCACTAGATATTCACCCCACAGAGCACAGATTACATGGCAGTGGCAATCCCTAGCAAGCGAAGATGGAAAATAAATAAATAATTAATTTTAAAAAACCTATTCGCCCATATTGCTTCGGATGAGATCAGATGGCGTTGGCAATTACTTCCAAGCACAGATTAAAAAATAAAATAAAAAATCTATTTGCCCCTTTACTTAATATAAGATCAGATGGAATCACCAAAAAATCATACGCCTATTCTCTCCCATAACTTGATATGAGGAAGCGCTCGACAAAAAAAATCCCTGTTAATTAAGGTGGGGAAGCACATGCCAATCACAATAGCACTCTCTACCAGGCAGATAGCAGCTTCTTCACCCCATTTACCAAGTATGACAGATGTCTTGATCCTCGTCGACCCCGTACACACTCCCATCACACTTCAGCCAGCACACATCTGGTACTGTGCTGTTATGACGGTCAGCATCACTTTAGTATTGTGCTGTTATGAGGTTCAAATATTCTCCCTCCTCACTCTCACTCTTTAAATGCATCGCCAGCGATTTATTGTTACAAGGCTCAGGTGTTTTTTTGTTCACAGCGCATCAGTGATGTGTTTTTATAAGGGTCAGATATTCTATCAGACAGTTGTGCTCTCCTAGTGCTCGAGCTGTATTGCGTTGTTTTAGGGGTCAGTTGTGTTCTCCGAGTTCACTGGCTGTATTGTGCTGTTTTAGGGGTCAGGTGCTCCCTCAGTTGTATTTCATCGTGTTAAGGGTCATGTACATTTCAGTATACTGGTTGTATTGTGTTGAGTTGTTTTAAGGGTCAGGTATTGTGTGTGTGTGTGTGTGTGTGTGTGTGTGTGTGTGTGTGTGTGTGTGTGTGTGTGTGTGTGTGTGTGTGTGTGTGTGTGTGTGTGTGTGTGTGTGTGTGTGTGTGTGTGTGTGTG
>NC_085862.1:19559890-19562390 GCF_034702125.1 Engraulis encrasicolus | reverse complement strand
TCTAAGTCACGTCCTCACGTCGCCGCTCCGTTAAAAACACCGCCATGTCCTCACATCCTCACATGGCCTATACTTTTATACCCTTTTCATTTCTTCTTTTCACCCCTCCATAACCTTCCCTACCCTGTCAATCACCCCTCTCTCTTTCTTTTGCACCCACACACACACACGCACCTTTTCTTTCGTTCATTTGTTTTCTTTTTTTCCTTTTTTTTCCTGCGCTCCACAAAAGCGGAGTGGAGAGGTGTCCCTGAGTCCCTGTGTTGCACACACACAGCCAGGCCACAACACCTGACCCCCTGCACACGCGCCTATGTGTGTGTGTGTGTGTGTGCGCGCGCGTGCGCGTGTGTGTCTCCAGGAGTGTCTGTATGCTTGTGTGAGCATCTGTATATACACACGTGTGTGTGTGTACGTGCGTGCGCATGCGTGCGCGTGCGTGCGTGCATGCTCTTATATGTATGTATGTGTGTGTGTGTGTGTATGTATGTGTGAGCCACAGCACCTGACCCCTGTGCATTGTAAAATAAATCAGGGCGGCGTTCTTGCTTAAGTCGCCGTTTCAGTGCTTTAGTGCGACGGAATCCATTTTCCTACGCCGGCTCTCCTTGACCCCTGGGCCTCCACAATTTGTGAGCAGCCCCTGTACACTTCATGCCTTTCCGGAGAGCCCTTTATAATTTTCAACGTAATAATCTTTCCTCTCTTTTTTTTCGGTTGGGTTGGCATATGGACATTGTGTGTGTTCCGCCCTTTCGTCATTTTTTTTTTAGCCTTTTTTTTTTACACGAGACAAAAAACACAAGCAGATTAAATTTCACCCCCTGACACAGAAAGGAAATTCTTATTTAATAGAAAAATTGCAAGAAGCTGTAGAGATGATCAAAGTTTTGCCATAGTGAAATCAAATAATTAGGCAGGAAAGGAAGCACACACACACACACACACACACACACACACACACACACACACACACACACACACACACACACACACACACACACACACACACACACACACACACAAACACACTGACATACACACACACACACAAACACACATGCATGCACGCGCGCACACTCAAACACGTGCACAGACACACAAACACGCACGCACACACACGTGCGCAAAATGAAAAGAGAGGCCACAGGAAGATATTCTGTTCTGTTCTGTCTCATCCCATATACACCCCTCATGTAGAGAGACTATCACATCTATTCAGCCATGTTTGATTAAAACACTCACACACACGCGCCCACACACACACACACACACACACAATGCGATATCTTGGATCATGTTTTATTAATGGCGTGTTGTGAAGTGGATACAGTGCCGAAGTGTCAATGATGGCTGAGGGCGAAGTTCACATTGCCATTATCGCCTCTCTATTCACTAAACTCACTATTCAAGTTGTCATTATTGTCTCTATATTCACTAAACTCATTCCAAGGGCCATTAGTGTCTTCCTCAGTATTAACCAGCGTGTCGCCCTGCCCAGGAAAGGCTTTATTTTGCACCTAATTTCCTACTGAACAGTATTCATATCTCAGGATATGACCTTAGACGTGCTCTCCTACATAATCAAACGACCTTTAGTAGAAGAAACCCTTTTTTATATCAAGGTAAATAAGGTCTTTTGAATAAAGATGTCTTTCTCAGAAAGTAATACTTCTTTGCACTTAATGAAGATCAGAATATCACAACCTTGTATGTGTGCTGCTCGCTCGCCTTTTTAATTAAACACAGTGGACATTCGGACGGCTCGCGTTTGAACAATCGAAAATGTATTGGCCTAATTATTTTGTTGTAAAGGTATGGAAATGTTTTTGTGAAATTATTCTTTTTTATTTCCTACACAATAACAATGGAGAGTGGGGAAGTTAATGGTTGGTGTTAATTAGACTACTTGGTGGTCAGAGTCTTTATGTTGTTGTATGTCTTTGATGGCCATTGCCCTCCCCTCATGTCCGCATCTCAAGGATGTCCACACACGCGCACACACACACACACACACACACACACACACACACACACACACACACACACACACACACACACACACACACACACACACACACACACACACACACTACACAGGGCGAGCCTTTCATATGGAAATAATGCTCTTCAGGTTCTCCACATCTGAACACACACACACACACACACACACACACACACACACACACACACACACACACACACACACACACACACACACACACACACACACACACACACACTCACACACATACAGGAGAGGCTAGAATCGCGCCACAGCTCCATCCCCAAAACCTTGAGAAAGGTGGAGCAGTACAAACAAACCTCAGCGTACTCCGCGCCCTCATTTAAGTGGCCTGTGTGTGTGTAATCTGCGCCCCCACTTAAAATGGTCTGTGTGTGTGTGTGTGTGTGTGTGTGTGTGTGTGTGTGTGTGTGTGTGTGTGTGTGTGTGTGTGTGTGTGTGTGTGTGTGTGTGTGTGTGTGTGTGCAGACCGCC
>NC_085862.1:19539890-19544890 GCF_034702125.1 Engraulis encrasicolus | reverse complement strand
CTTGAGCATGTTGTGTGTGTGTGTGTGTGTGTGTGTGTGTGTGCGCGCATGTGTGTGTGTGTGTGTGTGTGTGTGTGTGTGTGTGTGTGTGTGTGTGTGTGTGTGTGTGTGTGTGTGTGTGTGTGAGAGTGTGTGAGTGTGTGTGTGTGCGAGTGTGCGAGTGTGAATGTGAGTGCGTGTTCATGGTGTTCATTACTGTGTGCAGCCTCAAGGAAGTGTATAATATGTTTTTTTACAAGTACTGAATTCGTTGTGTTTTGCATGTGTTTGTGTGATATTGTGTCGTTTGTGTTTGTGCATGTGTTTAATACTGTAGAGCAATGGTTCAAAAACTTTATTTGCTGAGACCCTCTATTAAATCCTATTTTGGAAGACTTTTTTTGCGACCCTACCCACATTTTTAATTTGAAATTCACAGGAAACATATGTATTAGCCATACACCGGAATATTGTAAAAAACAACTTGATTGATTATGTTAAGAAAATATATATTCAAGGTTTTAGGCAAACAATCGTTTTCTCGGCAACCCCCCCTGCAGTACCTCCACGAGCCACTCACCCACCCCACCCACCACCCCTAGTTTGGGATCCACTGCTGCAGGGATTAAAGTTTTCCGTCGCTACGACGGAATTCCGTCAACTGGATTTTAGTTTGGACGGATTTCCGTCCGTATAATTTATGTCAATTAATTTACAATTTTTACTTTCCAACTGAACTCAAATCGAGAGCACTCCTGGTCATGAGAAGGGGACGAGAGGTGTGTTTGGTGTAGGCCTACGGATGTAGTTAGGCTATACACTCCACCATTGGCGGTGTGATACAACATTCACTCATCAGTAGCCTAGTTTTGGGTCATCCCCTGTTCTTCCGTGTTCCAAAAAAAAGTACACGAGCGGTCAACAATTCTGTGGCAGCGCAACGCGAGAGATAAAAAAAATAAATAGCCAAAATTGTTGCTGATGGCAGAAAAGAAAATAATTGTAATACAATGTATAAAGTGCAGTGACGTTTCCATCATTGTGTAACGGAGGCTAACTAGCACAGAGTTGGCGTGGAACGTTGGTAAACCTCCCTCCGATAGCCTCATACAGTCTCGTGCCGTTGGGCCGAGAGACTAGTCTCTTGGCCCAGCGGTATCGTACTGTGTCTCCCATTGCCGAACCGTTGTAGTTGACGAGGTCGCATGTTCGATCCCCGAGGGGGGTGAACAGGTGCAAGATGACCTCCGTCACAGTGGTGCCGTATGACCCGGGATGGGAGTGAGGTTTAAGGGGGAGAGTGTAACGGAGGCTAACTAGCACAGAGTTGGCGTGGAACGTTGGTAAACCTCCCTCCGATAGCCTCATACAGTCTCGTGCCGTTGGGCCGAGAGACTAGTCTCTTGGCCCAGCGGTATCGTACTGTGTCTCCCATTGCCGAACCGTTGTAGTTGACGAGGTCGCATGTTCGATCCCCGAGGGGGGTGAACAGGTGCAAGATGACCTCCGTCACAAATGCACCTGCCGTAGCAGATATTTAGAAAAAAAAAAAAAAAGAATAGTTTACTTCGACTGCGTATGATGTCCTTTTCATGAAGGGTTTGCCTTTTAAGCATTGTGACTCTTCCTAGCATTAGTCATAGCCCCAATGGGACGACTATGGCAGCTAACTAGGATAGCCTACCATGCGTTTCATCCTCTAAGTTTAGCGCGTTTGACTGGCTGCGTGTAGAGCTAGTTGTCTTTTTGACAACGGATAATTCACAGTCTCATCTGTACTCATAGCAGATTAACTTTGTTGTTGCCGATATATATATTCAAGAAATAAGTTAAAAATGGGTTGCATTTGGGTCACGGATAGGCTATCCCTGGCAGAGCCAATTTATGCCACGTCTTGTTCTGGGAAGCAGTGTTCTGATGGGTGGACTCATGGTCGATAAATGCCGTTTCGACGTTTGTTTCACTTTCAAGGCTGGTTACTGTGTGACGCTATTTCTGCTAACTGGAATAGTGTGCAGCAGCAACAGTTGTGTGTGTGCGCTTGTTTTTGAGTGGCTCAACGTCTGTGCCCATCTTCTCGGACTATGCGTTTCGTTTGAGTTCAGTTAGCCTATTTGCGCACTGCGCACTCAGGACTGATGGGTGGGTGATTTGCCTTGATTCGAGTGGAAAGCTGCGCGACAAGCTTGGGAAAGTGTGTTACCTTTGTAAACGATAGGTCTGTGACTGTCGTGTCTGCTGCGTCCTGTCGGCTTGTAGAACACGTGCGCATAGGAAGAATCGGGGACGTTTTTTAAATCAATGGTAAGCGTGTGCTTGGCACCGCACATCGAGAAGCAAAAAAGTAGCCAGTAGTTTTCAAAACGGTAGAACACAGAGGTAGACATACCGCACCCTGTTTATAAACGTCAACAAGTTATTTGTAACAGGATGAATACTGAAAAAGGCCGAAGGGTGAAAAACATACAAATAATTAAAGCTAGTTTTCTCCCTCTGATTGCTATGATCAGGGCTTTTTAAATGTCAGAAATACAACTGCAAGCAATGCGCACCAGTGCTTTCACCAGAACAGTGTTTGCCCATTCTAATGTGAAAGACAAAATATAGCCTACTACTACAACAAAAAAACCCATAATGGGATCACTCACTGTATCAACACATTGCAATTCCAAGTCAATAATTCTGTGAGATCAGCTACCATTTTGAAGCAGCATTCATTGTGAATCCATTCTGCACGATGTTGTGAACAATTCATAAACATTGGGTAGAAATAAGAGGAAATAACCAAAACCTGCCCCAAATTTCAGTTCAATCTTTGCAGTCTGATATAGTATCCATTATCCCTCCATTCTCGGCCAGTTCTAGTCAATCTGGTGAGCGGCCTAGGCCTGCCCGCCCTCTTTCCTTTTTTTGTATTTAGAAATTGGCATCTGTAAACATAGCATTGTAGGCTTACATCTGATTGAGCACATCTGATCTAGTACCTACAGGTACACTCATACTGAGTCTATATAGGTCTACTGAGTGTATAGTGAATATTCATTGTTCATGTGAAGTGTAAAGATTTATGTTGGTTGAAGTTCTGATTTTGTGGCACTTTTTGGTATTACTGGCGCCCTCAAGACAGGCCTATTCTGCTCTAGGCGACTGCCCCGTCTGCCTATGCCGCTGGCTCTGGCACCATTCCTTGCATGTATGTTTCGTCATGAGGGCAGAGCCTGGCTACATTGGTTTTCGTAGGGTTACGGAGTGATACTCGATCGGGTGCCTAACCGGTAAAAAAGTTCAGTCAGATTACTTTTTTTTGCTTTAATCCCTGCTGCTGTACCGTGTGTGTGTGTGTTCATGTGTCACTGTGCATTTGTATGAATATGCTTCTATTGTATGCCACATCCATTCTCCTCTGTTAACAACATTACAAACCACACATGATTAACATTCATGTTTTTACCTCTTGTTTCGCCATCGACCGGAGGCAAGGGCTGCGGAGGGAAACGTGAATGAGGACGAGAGAAGAGAGCCAACGAGGAGAGCGAGGGATGAAAGAAGAATAGAGAGAGAGAGAGATTCGTAGTGTGACGGAGGGAGAGAGGAGAGGCAGAGAGATATTGATCGTCAGGGGGTATTATCCAGCCCATTACTCAAGAACGCCGCTCCACGCATACACACACTAACTGCATGCAAATCGCCCCACGCAGCACAGCGCAGCACAGGTGAGCGAGTGAGTGCGTGTGTGTGCATGTGCATGCGTGCGTGTGCTCTGGGCCCACGGCATGATTGAGCGAAGCATGGCTCCCACTGTACAAGCATCACGGCCACAGCGTGTGCGTGTGTGTGCGTGCGTGTGTGTGTGTGTGTTTGTGTTTGTGTGTGAGAGCGTTGCTGCATGTAGATGTGTGTTTCGAGGCTCAGCGGCACAAGTGCAGTAACTAATCATCCTGACGAGACGTATGCCACACTGGTAATGCCATGCAAACAAATACACACATGCACACACACACACACACGCACAGGTAATGCCATGCAAACCTGAGCCATGATGGAATATTTGTTTTTAATACGACAGTGATTTTGTAAAAGGGAGCCAAAGCTGGGTAGGGAATCGGGGAGGGGGTGGAGGGGTAAGAAGAGGGGTCATATAAAGCTCTGAGGGATATATGGAATCATGTAGAGAGAGAGAGAGAGAGAGAGAGAGAGAGAGAGAGAGAGAGAGTTGAATCACAGTAGATAGAAAAAGTGAGAGTAACCTGCCAGGAGTAAGCAGTCATCGGCTGCATCTGCATACCCCTGTGTGTGTGTGTGCGTGCGTGCGTGTGTGTTTGTGTGAGAGAGAGAGTGGCCTGGCAAACTAACAGATGGCTTTCAGTTCACAATAAACAGCTCCACAGGTCCTAACTGATCACCACGTCTCTTATGTACAAGGTCAAGTAATTCTTTAAACGTGGCGAGAAAGGAGAAGAAGAGAGGAGGGATGGAGGGAAGTGAGGTGAGGGGATGAGCGAAAGGAGGAGAGGAGAGGACTAGAAAAGGCCTATACCATTTATGGATACCTTTGATCAATTTATACCCCCAACTCCTCAGGGAGTGTGTGTGTGTGTCTATGTTTCTCTCAATGTATACTCGGCGTCTCTCTCTCACTCTCTCTCTCTCTCACTCTCTCACTCCCTCACTCTCTCTCTCTCTCTCTCTCTCTCTGTCCTATAGCAGCAGAAGCGATGGGGGCGCTGAGTGAAAGGGACAAGTGAATTCTGTTCTGTATTGATTATGTGTGTGGGCCAGCTGGGACATGGAGTGTGTGTGTGTATGTGCGTGTGCGTGTGCGTGCGTGCGTGCAGGGATACAAAATAATGTGTTTCACTTTCTATAGCTTATAAAAAAATTGCTTGCTTCCAACCCCAGGATGAAGGTTGAGGGCCAAGCAGGAACTGTGTGTGTGTGTGTGTGTGTGTGTGTGTGTGTGTGTGTGTGTGTGTGTGTGTGTGTGTGTGTGTATGTGTGTGTGTACTTGAAATCGTTGAGAG
>NC_085862.1:19529890-19537390 GCF_034702125.1 Engraulis encrasicolus | reverse complement strand
GTACTGTATATGTATAGACTACATTTTCCTGTAAGGCTACACTATACATTTTCTCTGCTTTGGGTATATCTACGATACACAAGTCTCCATGTATACATTTTTTCCTGGAAATCTGTACACTCCCATCTTTCGGTATACACATTCTCCATCAAGTCTGGAACAGTGAACGCAGTCACCTTTACATGAAATAAACATTTAACTCTATCTCCTTCAAATGTAAACAGTAAACAATGTCCTTTAAATGCACAGTTAACTGTAAACACTCTCTCCTTAACATGTAAACAGTGAGCACTCTCTTCTGTAAACAGTAAATAGTAAACACACATTAAACACCCTCTCCTTTAAATTGATGCTGCTCATTCTCTTTCTCTCCTCTTCCATCTGTCTGTTTGTCTATCTTTCCTGCTTTCATACGTGTCTTCATTCCCCCTCACCTTCTCTGACAAATAACTGAACTTGACCTTGGGCCGTATGTGTGAATGTAGGGGGGGATCGTGTGTGTGGGTGTGTGTTTTAGTCCTGAGAGCTTTACGTTAAACGTGTTTAGTGAAAGAAAGCACGGAGAGCAGTGATATGCCCTTCCCCTGTGTGTGTGTGTGTGTGTGTGTGTGTGTGTGTGTGTGTGTGTGTGTGTGTGTGTGTGTGTGTGTGTGTGTGTGTGTGTGTGTGTGTGTCCTGTCAGGCCCAGTGAGTCCTGTGATTGCAGGATTGCAGCCTGTCGTGTAAGTACCCAAATAAACAGTACGTCCAACCTGTTATTGTTTTCTGTTTGTTTACGTTTCTGCTCCCTCCCTCTCTCTCTTGATCTGTCTCTCACTCCCACTCTCCTTCTCTCCTCTTTCCCCTGGGCCCCTGTTTTCCTTACCATCTCTCTCTCTCTCTTTTTTCTCTCTTTCTCTCTCTCTCTGTCTCTTATTCATTCACTTTCATGCTCTTTCTTCCCCTGCCAATGTCCTTTTCACTCTCCTCTGCCCCTCCTCTTGAATGACAGACGTTTATGAGTGAATGACATACAGTACAACCGCAAACTGGAAAGATATCCACAGGTGCCAACCATTTTCTTTTGCTTTTATCATTTTGTAATTATGCATGCGTACCCAACATGGTATTATACCAGAGCATTAAAATAACCCGATGGCTTGTATCGTCTATCATGTTTGTGCAATACGACTTCGCTTGTTAACTCGTGCTCTATGCCCAGGTTAGGTTTGGGCATGGTTTTGGTCAGGGCATAATTTCACTGTTCTTGGCAAAAGTAAAGCGGCAGAAACATTGCTTTAATGACATGTTAGGGCAACAGGAAATCGACAAAGGCGTCACACCTCAACGTGGAGGCACGGGCATGAAATGCACCGGCACGCCCTTGCATAATGCCAGTCTGGTGCGTGTGTGTTGCAGAGAGTGGGAGGGCGTGAACGAGTGCATATGTGCGTGTGTCTTTGTATATACTGTAGGAAAGTGTTAAACAGTTTTCCATTGGCCAGCCTCTGTTAAAATCCACCTCACATCCCTCCAGGGCAATAAGTCATTCTGGGCAGGCTGCACTGTAGGATGGGAAAACGCAGGGAGATGTATTTAAACTAAAAAACAAAACAGAGGAACAAGTAATGGAGGAACAGCGCAGATGTCAGTTGTAATAGATTAGGAGGCGAGAGCAGGATACAGCGTCTGCTTAGGGCGGGGGCCTTATACATAGGCATGGGGCAGTGATGCTGGTGGGGGGTTAGGGGCAGAGAATCTTGTGTTGTGCTGTGTTGTTGGGAGCGTGGGGGGTGAGGGAGGGTAGACATGGGGGCAGGGAGGTAAGGGGTTCGGGAATGTTGTGTTGAAAGGGCAGGGTTTGGATATGGTGGGTTGCTTCTGTGAGTGAATGTGTGTTACATATAGTGTAGGGGTGGGTGTATATGTGCATGTTGTGTCTTTGTGTCTGTATATTGTACTTATGGATATTGTCTAAGCAGGGGAAGGGGGATACCTGTGTGTGTGCATGTGTGTATGCGTATGTGTTGTACTTAGGGACATGGTCTAAGTGAGGTGGAAGGGTGGTAGCTGTGTGCTTGTGTGTGTGTGTGTGTGTGTGTGTGTGTGTGTGTGTGTGTGTGTGTGTGTGTGTGTGTGTGTGTGTGTGTGTGTGTGTGTGTGTGTGTGTGTGTGTGTGTGTGTGTGTGTGTGTGTGTGTGTGTACGGATATGGTCTGAGCAGGGGAGAGGCGAGTGCTGCTAGCTCGTGATGGATGGCCATAAGGTTTGCCTCATGAAATTCCTCTTTTCTCTCCCTCTCTCTCTCTCTCTCTCTCTCTCTCTCTCTCTCTCTCTCTCTCTCTCTCTCTACCCTCATCTGTTTATTCATGCCATCGACCAGCCAAAGCCAGTGCCATCGGCGTCATCGCCGCCATCATCGGGTTGAGCGTGCACACACAAACACACGCTCACACACATCCACTCACACACCCACTGGCAACCTCTAGACTTAGCAAGTTAGATTATGGAGGGCAGTGTGTGCGTGTGTAAGACAGAAAATTGATTGTTTTTATTCGTATGTATAAATGTGTGGGTGTGTGTGTGTGTGCACATTTCTTTTTGTGTCTGAAAACAAAAGGAAGAAGCCAAGTGCATGCGCACATACACACACACACACACACACACACACTAGGCACGTGCACACGCCTGTGTTACACCTTCTCCTCCCCTCGTTTCTCCTTCTGCTTTGTCCTTCTTCCTCCTTTTCTTCCCTCTTCTCCCTTTTTCTCCCTTTCTTAATCTTCTCCTCCCCATCTCCCATCAAACTACATCCCTGCACTCTCAAATGCACCCTTACCTCTCCTCTCCTCTAACTCCTCCTCCACCTCCTCTTCTTCCTTCTTCTCCTCGTCTTCCTCTGTTCTTCTTCCTCCTCCTCTTCCCCTACACTTACCACAGTCCACCTCCTCCTTTCTCCTACTCTTCTCCTCCTCAATCTCCTCCTCTTCCTCTCCTCCTCATTCTCCTCCTCCTCTTCTCCTTTGTTCTGTACCTCCTCTTGTTATCCCTCTATTGCCAATTCCTGACAGTGCTGTCCTGCTGGCTAGGGCGTGATGTGTGATGCTCTCTCTCTCTCTCTCTCTCTCTCTCTCTCTCTCTCTCTCTCTCTCTCTCTCTCTCTTGCTCTCTCTCTCTCTCTCTCTCTCCCTCTCTCTCTCTCTCTCTCTCTCTCTCTCTCTCTTTCTCTTTCTCTCTCTCTCTGGGGCCCACACCCTTAATGCGACCTGTATACTACATTTTTACTGTTCAAAGCTATGGTAAAATATGGATTTCAATGAATATTCCCAATACGACCAATACATTCCTACTAATAAATACATGTGCGGCCATACCCTGGCTCTAATGGTAGGGCACTCGCCTGCTACACCGGGGACCTTGGTTCGAATCAGGCCCATCGTTCCCTGTCTCTCTCCCCTCTTGCTTCCTGTCTGCATCTCTCACTGCCTTGTTACAAAAAATAATAATAAAAAAGGCAAACAAATAAATACATGTGCAAATAATACTAATAATATACACAGCATGTCATTATATTAATTCACAATATTATAATGCAAATATAGTATCTAAAATAAAATGACTATGTCCCTTTTTATGCATGTTGTTCATGCCTTGTACAATAGTCAGAGGATTGGGCGTGCAGGAACCGTAGGACTTGGAGGAATAAAGATATGCCTTTTTCATCTCCGAAAAGGAATGGAAGACGGTTTTCAAGAGGGCAGCCTTTGGGAGATATTTTGTGACTGGGGGGCGTTGTGTGATATTGTCACTGGACTGTTGTAAGATATTATGGCTGGCGAATTGTAAGATGTTGTGACTGGGGTGTTGTTTGTCATGGATAATCCCATTTGGCTGCCTCTGACACTGGCTGCAATATACTGTAGGACCTTTACCACGGGCAGAGGGGGCCCGCTGGTGTCTCGGCGGCACAGTGACTTATCCTGTGTGTGTGTGTGTGTGTGTGTGTGTGTGTGTGTGTGTGTGTGTGTGTGTGTGTGAATGTGTGTGTGTCTGTGTGTAGGCCCTGTACCACTTCAAAGTGGTTCCCGTGATGTGTCTCTGCACAGTGACTTATTCTGTGCAGGGCCATCTCTTGGTTTGAGTCGTGCCATCGCCATACCAAGTAGAGATGCTCCCTGAAATAACGATATGACCGTAACGGGTTATACTATAATAGCTATATGAAGTATTATAATAACTATGCTATATAAGTGGCAAGGCAAGGTTAAGCAGATGAAATAAGAACAAAATCATCTGAAAGGCAGAAACAAAAGGATGAATGGTCTGATCGTGTGTGGACTTTACTGCTTATTAGGGACTTTTCGTCACTTATTGTTGAGGTCACCTGAGGAAAATAGGGGAGGGTCATGCCATTTTTTCTTTGTTGAGGGAAGGGTCAATCAACATTTTTTTATCTAAAGGGGAGGGCCATTCAAAAAAGTTTGGCTCATTTATTGAAAAAAAAGTGTATGTATGATGTACCTTGATTACCTTTAAATGTTCTATATGAATTTGGGGACACTATTCAGATTCCTGCAGGTCATGCAAGAGGTGAGGCAAGAGTCCAGGGTAGGGGTGGTAGAGGAGGATGAAGCTGAGGAGAGATGACATAGGGGTGTAGTGGAGGTTAGTATTTGGGGAGAGGGGTGGTGTAACCCCAGTTGAAGGAGGGGGGAATAGCTGCTATAGGCAAAGTGTGTGTGTGTGGGGGGAATGGGGGTGGGGGGCAGGAAGTATGGGGAAGGAGACGGGGCTGTGTGTGTGTGTGTGCGTGCGTGTGTGCATGCACGGGGGGTGCAGGTGATGGTGACAGGGGAATAACATCCCTTTCTCCTCTGGCGACAGCCACCATAACTCCTCCTGCTCCTCCAGGGACAGATTGAGAAAGGCAATAGCCAGAAGGGGGGTGAGGAGAGGAGAGGAGCCAAAAGCCAGGGTGGGAGGCAATAGCCAGGGGAGGGGATGGAGAGAGGGGGGAAGGAGAAGGTAAGGGAGTGGGAGAGGAGAGGAGAGATGCAATACCTGGGGGGGGGGGGGGGGGTGTCAGATGGGGGAGAGAGGAGGGAGGGGAGAGATGCAATAGCCAGAAATGGGTAGGGGATGGGAGGCAGGGGAGAGAAGAAAGGTGAGGCAATAGCCAGGGAGGTGAGCGAGAGAGCAGAGGGGGATAGAGGGAGGTGTGGGGAGAAAAAGAAATAACCAAGGAGGTAAGGGGAGGTGTGTGTGTGTTTGTATGTGTGTGTGTGCGTGCGTGTGAGCGAGTGTGTGTACTGGAGGTGAGGGGAGGTAATTGTATGGAAGTATTGTATGGATGCTTCAAGAACTGACAGTGCATTCATCCGCAAAGAACTATGGAGGGTGAATAGTTTATACAGGTAGCTAGTGTGCAAGGAGCTATGGAGGGTGCTCAGTGTGCAAGAAAACAGGAACTATGGATTCTGCCTAGGAAAACAGTGTGCAGAGCGTTGGTGTGCCTCTCTCAAATCAGCAGCGATGTAGTGGAATAGAGTTGTTGTGGTCGTGGGCCTACGTATGTTTACTACGGTAAGGTCTGCATTGGGGGTGAAGAGGGTGTGTGGTCTCTACATGTGCACTCCCTTGTGGTGTGATCTGTACATGTGCACAGCCCTCGTCCAATTCCCACACTAGCGATGCGTATTACATTCCGAGAAAAAGACAGCAAAAAAGAGAGAAAAGGGGTGTGAAAACGTCACAGGGCAAGCGCGGGGAGCCCAGATGTCAAGCGGAGCGGGCAAGTTAATACGTTGCGGTGTTTTATTTGGCATCCAAAGACTTTCTCTGGCGATAGCCGTCTGGATAATGGGCTCGGCATTGATCGTCTGTCAGGCTTCGCGGCGCGGCACTGCTATCAGAATCATCAAACGATTGCAGCTCTCTCCCCTCCACTTGATCTGTTTGGGTTCGGACAGTGAAAAATCATTGATTTCAGCAAACACAACTCAAGCTGACTGGCAGCAGCGGGTCAGGAAGGAGGGGGGTGGGGGGTGGAAGAAGAAAAAGGGGAGCAAGGGGGAGCGATAGAGGGAGAGAGAAAGAGAAAGAGAGGAAAAGGGTTGAGAGAGAGTGTAGAAAAGGGGATAGAGGGTGTGGGAGAGAGGAAGGGAGACAGAGGGTGAGAGAGAGAATGATGGAGACAGAGAGGGAGAGCGAGAAATACAGAGAGAGGCGTAGAGGTTAAAGACGAACAAAGGACAAGATCCACAGACAGAGAAAGAGAAAAAGAGCCTCTTTCTGCTCCTCAGTGGGCTGTGCTGTGTGCTGTATCTGTGTGTGTGTGTGTGTGTGTGTGTGTGTGTGTGTGTGTGTGTGTGTGTGTGTGTGTGTGTGTGTGTGTGTGTGTGTGTGTGTGTGTGTGTGTGTGTGTGTGTGTAGTGTAGCGTTGGTGTCTCAGTGACATATGGGGGTGACAGTGGGGCCCTCACCCCCTCTTTGCAAAACCCCCGCCTTCCTCCCTCTCTCCTACACACACACACACACACACACACAAACACACACACACACACACACACACTACACTACACACACTGCACACAAACTACACACTACACAAGCACTCAGGAAGCCCTTTTATGGCTTTGTCAATCCTCCTCTGGCTTATTGAATGTGTTTTAATGGCTTTTTTATATTCAATTATGGCCACTAGTGTGTCTGTGTGCCCCGTGATGAAGCGGCCGATATAGCGCGGAGTAATTTAAAACCGCCTGCTTAAGAAAATTATGCATTTTAGCACATTGATGTGCTGCCGTGATTTATGACCTCTGCAGGGTACCGTAGTGTATAGCACAGTGGCCTCCTCAACGGCCTCTTGTTGCCAATTGATTTCTTCTCTGCCTTTTTTTCTCTTCTCTTTATCGTTTTGAGAAAAGAGGATCGCGGGACAGCGATTGACACTAAACAAAGAGTCATTTTAAAGTCTGCAGTGCAGGGAGAGAGAGCACAGCACTTTGAATATTCCCCTCAAGAGGGTGAGTGTGTGTGTGGTGTGCACGGGTGAGTGCGTGCGTGCGTGTGTGTGTGTGTGACTGACTGACTGACTTTCCTGGGCTGTGTGGTCACCATTGTCAGTAGAGGAAGGTTAAGTCTCACTTCTTTGTGTGTGTTGTGTGCGTGCGTGTGTGTCTGTGTCTGTGTCTGTGTGTGTGTGTGTCATAAGGAGAGGAAGGTTAAGTCCAGGTGCTTGGCGAGATTTATTGTCAATACATTAAGGGCCCAAAAAGGCGCGTGGGGTTATTAACTTTAACTGGGCCGCCAGCTCCATCATCTACCTGATGAAGGCAAACACACCTGCACTGGCAAACACACACACCAGGCCAGGTGAGGAGGAGGAGGAGGATGAGAAGGAGGAGGAGGAGGAGAAAGAAGAGGAGGAGGAGGAGGAGGATGAGAAGGAAGAGGAGGAGGAAGAAGAGGATGAGATGAGGATGAGGAAGCCTAGGGAATTATGAGATGGAAGAGTTGGGTG
>NC_085862.1:19517390-19519890 GCF_034702125.1 Engraulis encrasicolus | reverse complement strand
TGCCCTCTGTTTAGAAATAGCTGCAGATTGTATACTGTTCGACTAGGGCCGTTTCGAGAAGTGTCAGAGTGTGTGATATGACAAGTATAGACGGCGATGTTGTAATTCTGCGCACAGAGAGCTATTTAATTGCAGGCTGTCTGTGGTGTGTAGCATTTGTAGTGTTAGTATTCAGTAGAGTTAAGCAGGAGGACATTGATTGGTGAGCCTTCAGTGGCGTGCCATAGGGAAAGCTGTCACTCACACACATCACATTATCAGCCTCTCAGCAACGGACCAGTTACAACACTATATCTCCTCTTAGTGCTGTTCACCAAATTAGGAGCTAGTTTTTTGTAATTTATGAAATACCAATAGTTAATTATAATTTTCGATCGAAAGTCTCATTCTTGAAAATGTCTACTGGGCCCCTGACTCGTGGGCTTTTTGTGTGAAATTTCAGAACATCTCGGTTGATGAGTACAACGTGTTGGCAGTAATTGTCTGTGTGTGTGTGTGTGTGTGTGTGTGTGTGTGTGTGTGTGTGTGTGTGTGTGTGTGTGTGTGTGTGTGTGTGTGTGTGTGTGTGTGTGTATATGTGTGTGTCTGTGTGCCTGTGTGTTGTGTGCCTGAGAGAGAGAGAGAGAGAGAGAGAGAGAGAGAGAGAGAGAGAGAGAGAGAGAATGTGAGAAGGCACCTGACGTCTCAATCAGACCACATTCCAGAAGTCCATTGGGTTCCAGAATGTTCTGTTGTGATTTCCAGTCGGAGTGTTTGGGGAAAGCCTGCTCTCCATCTCCACATCTGGAGCAGCTGGAGAGACGCACAGCGCCAGAAACCTGCCAAAGCAAATCACCCAGTGGCCACCTTCAGAAGTGGATTTATTTATTCATTGTATTTTTTTTTTTTGGTCATACAACAGCAATGTTATTCATGACACATACGTACATGTGGTATTTGATTTCAGACGCTGTAAAAGTAATATCACCTTTGTAATATTATCACCTTTATTGTGTGTGTGTGTGTGTGTGTGTACGTGCGTGCCTGCGTGCGTGCGTGCGTGTGTTTCAACAGGACAGCTCTCGCTTCCCAATATTCCAGGAAGTTTACAGGAAGACCTCTACAGCCAATCAGCCATGACACAGGTGATTATCACACACACACACACACACACACACACACACACACACACACACACACACACACACACACACACACACACACACACACACACACACACACACAGACACACACACTTTTCACTTTGCGTTTTGGTTTTCTACAGTTTTTCCTGTTCCTGCTCTGATCATGAATAAACTGCATGCTTAAAGTTAATGTTTTATCTTTTAATAAGGTTTAGATGTCATGTTAGGATTGTGTAGCCTCTTACTGCAGATGGGGTCGCCGGCGGGCCTATTCACTATTTGCTGAAAATACTCAACTACATCATAACAACATTGCTATGACAGTGCCGAGAGCCTTAAGTAACAGATTAAGACATAGACATTACAATTTTGGTGACAGTAAGGTTATAACATAGGTGCTGCGCTAAGGGGTAAATGGCATATTCAATGATAA
This sequence comes from Engraulis encrasicolus, assembly GCF_034702125.1. Lineage (NCBI taxonomy): Eukaryota > Metazoa > Chordata > Actinopteri > Clupeiformes > Engraulidae > Engraulis > Engraulis encrasicolus. Next base: position 19,518,333 of record NC_085862.1, on the reverse strand, counting down.
TCAACAAAATAAATCTCAGGTTGAATAAAGTAAAATCCCTCAAAAGGTTTCTGTGGGTGCACTTTCCAATTGGCATCGCACGCAACCCCAACATTAAGTTAGAAACAGGAAAACGCAGAAGGATGAACACAAACAAACCAGAGAGGCCCAAAGTTTCCTTCTCCAAAACCCTAAAATAAATTGGCTACGTCTTACATTTGGCATGTCGTCTCAAGCTTGAACAGCACATCTTAAGGTGCCGGTATGCTTGCTGTGAGCTGTAAATTACGCGCGTCACCGCGAGCAACCGGCATCACATGCTTGCTTCAAAAGCAGTTGACCAAGACGCAAAATACTGGCGGACAAACTCAATGAGACGCTCTTAAAAGTTGCTGCCATTGTCGTTTTCATATCAAGCACACGCGTGGAACTGCGCAGTCTATCTTACGATCGCCCCCAGCGAGTTTGAAGATAGCCTATTGCACCTGACGCACGCATTTGGCTGCCGTGTCCAACGCGCGCGAAATTGACATTAAGTACGCATGTTAACGCGTTCATGAACGAATCGTGCACGCGCTCGCGTAGCCTGCAGCAAGCATACCGGCACCTTTAGACTTGACATGCCATCGTAGCCTCTTACTGCATAAGGGCCCGTCAACAGGCCTGTTCACTCTTTGCCAAGAACTCAACTACATCATAACAGCATTGCTATGACAATGCAGCGAGACTTAAGTTAGCGATTAAGACTTGGTCGTTACCATTGTGATGACAGTATGGTTATGACATAGGCTCTGCGCTAAGGTGTTAAAAACAATATTTTTTCTCGGTTTTAACACTTGATATGTTGTCTTTTCACTATTCTCCATCTAAGGAATGTTTTGAAAATGATGGCATTTTTATTTTATTCTCAGTTTACGTCCCAACTTCATCGGAGTTGGGGTTTGTATATGAAGAGTAGGGTAAT
>NC_085862.1:19497390-19499890 GCF_034702125.1 Engraulis encrasicolus | reverse complement strand
GGGCCTGTAACACTGGCATGTAGTTGTCTGCACCTCCTTAAAACACCTTCACTGAAGAGGCATCGGAGTGTTCTAGCATTTCTGCATTCTGAGTTACATGCTTTGAAGTGGCCAAGGACAGTGTCTGGTGATATTGTGAAATGAGTGCCAAACACCGCTTGGTCGCAAGTGACTTCCTTGTCATTGCTTGCTTAGAATTTTCATATTCTGCTTTGATGCCTTGTTGAGTGGCATAGTTTTACTCCTCCATGTCATAGGCTGCCCTGTGATGTCATGAGCTGGCCTGTGATGCTGTGACATGGTGTACGATACCACACCACACCACACCATCAGGACCGGATTAGACGGTATGGGGCCCATAGGCTACAGGTTTCCATGGGGCCCCCGGAGGGCAAATTCCTCGACAAATTTACTATATCGGCAGTGTCATAATTACGAGCTAGGAATCAAGGATAACATGTCTAACAACTGTGCTCAACATGACGCATGAGTTTTTAAATATTGCATCTTATCACAATTCTGCAATTTTCACATTTGGCCAATCAGGGGGCCCTAGGCAGATGGGGGCCCCTAGGCTGCAGCCATATCTAGCCTGGGCATTAATCCGGCTTTGCACATCATACTACACCACACCATACCATACGGCATCCTAACTGCCATTGTGAGTGGCATAGTTTTATTCCTGGATGTCATGAGCTGCCCTGTGATGCTGGGATGCTAGGCATCGTAACACACTACACCATGTGTCACATCCTGACTGCCATGCCCCCATATCTCATCAGTGGCGTAGGCCTCATCTTCTGCCATGCCCCCTACACCACCCATATTTTGAGGTATTTTTAGTGCCATGCCCCTACGCCACCATAGCCATCCTCTGTGTTAGATCCTTTCTTGTTAGTGATCTGGTGAGCACCACAAAAGAACTAAGCCTGAGCGCAAAAGACTCCCTTTTCATTCCTAGAATTCATCTTATGCTTTGATGCCATGTTGGTTCACAGTAGCGCACATTGTACAGAGTGGCGTGCTTTATTCCTAAGGATACCAGTGTCATACGCTGCCCTGTGATGCCCGGCGCACTGCACATCCTGGCTGCTGTCACTGTCACTGTCCCCTCTGAGCCCTGCTGTCACACATCTGTGGCTGGGCATCCTCTCCCCTCTTCATCCTCTCCCCTCTTCATCCTCTCCCCTCTTCATCCTCTCCCCTCTTCTGAGCCATCCTCCCGTGCCCCTTTCACTCTTCTCTTCTCTTCTCTTCTCTTCTCTTCTCTTCTCTTCTCTTCTCTTCTCTTCTCTTCTCTTCTCTTCTCTTCTCTTCTCTTCTCTTCTCTTCTCTTCTCTTCTCTCCTCTTCGATTCGATGCCTATGACTCATCTGTGGCTGGCTCATCCCCATTGCTGTGCAACTAGAGATACTCCTTCTGTATTTGAGGCGTCGTTGCTTTACAGCAGGGGTGTCCAACTCATTTCAGTGCTGTGGGCACATGTAGCCAATTTGATGAAGTGGGCTGGACCAGTAACGTAATTATGAAATATCGCAAATTTCTGCTTCATATTGAATTACATTGCTAGTCTATCACCTTCAGATGGATGACAGCTGTGATATCAGCACCAAAAAAGACCAAAGTTCTCAAGTATTAAAAACTTGAAATCTCTGGCAACTGCAGCAAATGTTGTAATTGGGATTTACCTCTTCTTTTGGATTAGTTTTTTTAGTTTTCTTCTCTAAAAGTCTGAGGCTGATTTCAACTATCTGGTGGGCCTTATGTTTGACACCTCTACAGTAAGTGTACTTTCCGCATCCTCGCTGCCATACTGTTAAGAATAAGATCAAGATCAAGATTGGTTTATCTATTGGTTTATCGGTCCAGAAAGAACTTTATTTTGAACGTTCATAATCCTTCTATTGCTCCTCTTCCGCGTTTTGAGGCTTGATTGCTGCTAGAGCCTGCTATGAAGTGTCTGTGCTTCAGTTCGGGGCATCGTTGCTATCATGTGTCTGGTTGAGCTGTTTGAGCTATTTGAAGTGGACATCAGACATGCTCCCTGATCTCTGTAATGGGGCGGCCACATGCAGACAGCACTCTGATCAGAGTGTGTGTGTGTGTGTGTGTGTGTGTGTGTGTGTGTGTGTGTGTGTGTGTGTGTGTGTGTGTGTGTGTGTGTGTGTGTGTGTGTGTGTGTGTGTGTGTGTGTGTGTGTGTGTGTGTGTGTGTGTGTGTGTGTGTGTGTAAAGGGGCGGTCACACACAGACAGTACTCTGATCATCAGGCTGGCTCATGCTGCGCTCCGTATGTATTCTGTGCGTGCGTGCGTCGGTGTGTGTGTGTGTGCGTGCTTGCGTGCGTGCGTGTGTGTGTGTGTGTGTGTGCGTGCGTGTGTGCGTGCGTGCGTGCGTGTGTGTGTGTATGTGTGTGTGTGTGTGTGCGTGCGTGTGTGTGAGCTTCAGGGGCTTTTGTTCACACTGTCCTCACGAGGCGCATGGAGAGGAGCACACACACA
>NC_085862.1:19479890-19482390 GCF_034702125.1 Engraulis encrasicolus | reverse complement strand
CAAATTTTAAAGCTTAACCAGGGACATATATTAAAAGGTAGAACATAAAAAACAGCTCTACAAAAATGAACAAAAGATGTAGCCTATACCCTCGCACAAGGCAAAACCATCACACGAGCAACAAGTAAGAACATTCCAAACGTGAGTTTAAGTGAGATTCATTTTTTTGATTTTAGTGTCTCACGACGTCATTAAGTACTGTTCCAAAAATGAAAAAGAGGAAAAGTTGGATGAAAACAACTGTACACGCTGACAAAGCAATCCAGTGGAAACAGGCTTATTTTTGTCATGTTTCACTTTTGTTTCTTTTCAATTCTTGCAGGAAAGGTAATTGCTTTGCAATTTAGCCATCACAGTTCTCTCTCACATCATGTGACCAGATAAATGTAAACACATTGTGTATTCACGTGTGTCATTTTGCCATTTACTTTTTTCTTTCTTTTAAATTTTACAACATTATATATGTATATTTATATATTTATATATTTGTACATAGGTATCTCAGGTCGCATTGTTTAGCTAGCATGGCGATGAGATAAGGCAAGACTCACATGACTGTGGCACCACAAAAACTATAATGCTGATTCAGAAGGACAGGGGGCTCTGTGGGGCAGGTTGGGGTGGTGGTTATTTTTCCTGTGGTGGTTGTTTTTTGTGTGGTGTTCGTCCTGTGGAAGAGGTGATGGTTGGTGACGGTAACGTATGTGTTGTTTGGGGGTGTTTGAGTTGTTCTTGGTTGTTCTGCAGGAAGCGTTTGGTCTTGGGATCAGGATGGAGATGGAGGAGGGAGTACCACAGTACCCTCTGGCCCAGTGTTGCCAGATTGGGCTGTTTCCCACCCAATTGGGCTGCTTAGGATGGCCGTGTGCGGGTAAAAATGGTATTTAGCAGAAAAACCTGCCCAATTTTTGCCATAGAAATCAATAGAATTGGGCGGGATTTTGTGCTTCTAGGCGAGTTTTGAACATGTTTTGGGCTGGAAATCATCAGCCTCATCTGGCAACCCTGCTCTGGCCCTCTCCACGCTGTACACAGCTGGCGTACAGGTAACAGAGAGACACATGTGGAGTGGACCACTGCCTGGGAGTCAGCACGGCAGAACTGATGAGGATATACAGACTGTACACACACACACACACACACTGACAGGTCCTGCACAAACCCTCTACACAACATGATAGGTTTGTTCTTATTTTTTTCATCAAAATGTCACTGCATGGGGGGAGTTAGCACTTAAACAGGAGTATGACACTAAATGTGGCTGAAGAGACCCATCACAATGACTACTTAAAAAAGAGACGCCATTTTGTTCCTTGTGTGTTTGTAGCGTCTACATTGCAATACTATGTACATGTTTCATGTTTCTCTTTGTTGCTCAGACCTGTTTTGTCCTTTTTAAATTTAAATGGCCGAGGGGGTTTACCACTGACAGTCCCAGAGGTGAGGACGGACGACACAAACACCTGTCATTGCCTCTTCTTCTATCGTCTCTTCCGTTCTCCTCTCTCCTCTGTTCTCTCTTACAGTTTGTGTTATTAGTCCAAATGCCCCAAGAACAGACAGGACAGACTGGAGGAGGCTTTGTTTCTTTTCTTTTCTCTTTTTTAAAAAGTCAGCAACAACCAATACATACAGAGTTCCAACTCTTGAGGCAGAGCTGCCTGATGTTGCCCCAAAACACACAGCCCCTCGGAGATGGACGGAGAGATGCATCTGTCTCTGTCTCTCTCTGTGTCTCTCTATGTCTCTCTCTCTTTCTCTGTGTCTGCCTCTCTCTCTCTCTCCATGCATCTCTTCCTCTCGTGTGTCTTCCTATTCCTCACGCCGAGTCTCAAGCTGTGTTACTGGCAGATGTTTTGTCTACGTTGAAGCTTTTCTGTTAACGTCTTTTCTTTTCTTTGTGGAGGTCGGGTCTTTTCTTTTTTTTCCCTTCATGAATTCTGTTCTTTTCGCCCGTCTGCCACTATGTTAATGTGTCACATCTGTAAACTGAATGAGAATGATTCTTTTTGAATGTCTCAACAGTTTGAAATGTCTCGACGTGCACCTGTGTTTCTGCGTCCACGTTTTGTTTCCAACCTATCCTTTTGAGGATGCTCTTGTGTCAGTGTGTCTCACAAAAAACAGTTGATGGCTCACACACACACACACACAAACACACACACATGCACGCACTGAGCTGAGGCTGAGCTATCAGAGGGCTTCTGTGTGTATGCGTCTGAGTGTGTGTGCCTGTTGCCTATGATGGGAGTCACTATGCCATTTACAGCAAGGACAGACACACATGTACACACACACACATGTACACTCACAAAAACACGCACACACGTACACACACACACACACACAATGGCCAGCCCTGCTCTTCCCGCACAGTCAATTCTGCTTTGACCTTCTCTCTGGAAGTGACACACTGGAAGCAACGATGACAATGACGTTGACGTTGACGTGACGTTGGCATGACGATAGTTACTTTATGTTCTCAGTGGCCTCAGGTGTG
>NC_085862.1:19467390-19469890 GCF_034702125.1 Engraulis encrasicolus | reverse complement strand
TGGAGAACAAGAGGAAGCTGACGGTGGGGAGAGAGGAGAGGAGAGGAGAGGAGAGGAGAGGAGAGGAGAGGAGAGGTGAGGTGAGGAGAGGAGAGGAGAGGAGAGGAGAGGGAGAGGACAGGAGAGGACAGGAGAGGATATGACAGGAAAGGAGAGGAGAGGAGAGGAGAGGAGAGGAGAGGACAGGAGAGGAGAGGGGATGAGAGGAGATGACAGGAGGAGAGGAGAGGAAAGATGAGGAGAGGACAGGACAGGACAGGAAAGGAGAGGAGAGGAGAGGTGAGGGGGGAGGGGAGGGGAGGAAGGATAGATGGGAGGAGGGCAGAGGGGAGGAAAGGTGAGAAAATGAGCAGAGGAGAAGAGAGGAGAGGAGAGGGGAGGAAGGAAAGGAGATGGGAGCAGAGGAGAGGAGAGAAAATGAGCAGAGAGGAGTGGGGAGGAGAGGAGAGGAGATAAAGGGGAGGAGAGGAGAGGAATGGAGAGGAGAGGAGAGGAGAAGAGATGGGAGGACAGGAGAGGAGAGGAGAGGAGTGGGAGGATGGAGAGGTGTTGATGAGGAAGAAGGGGGTGGTGATGGATAGGGGACGGAGGAGGTGGTGATGAGGATGGAGGAGGTGGTGATGGAGCATAGGGGATGGAGAGGGCGTGTTGGTAGCCCCAGGTATGATGAAATAAACACGAGTAGCTCAGACAGACTCGTCTTGTTACACATGCTCACTCGCTCCGGGGCAGCCGGCCTCCCTTGCTCCACTCCTGAGGGGAGAGCCTGATATATTTACATCTGCTTAGCGCCACACACACACACACACACACACACACACACACACACACACACACACACACACACACACACACACACACACACACACACACACACACACACACACACACACACACACACACACACACACACACACACACACACACACACACACACTCATGTTGTGCTGTCTGTGTGAGAAAGGAGCTACAGGTTAGACACTGTGGCTCATGTCATCAAGTGAAGAGAAAATCCGAAGTGCTCAGGGAATTGTTCAGAAAAAAATCTTGAAGGTGCCCTTTGGTGTTGGGGAAAAAACGATATCATGTCAAAAAATGGAGTCCAAGGCACTCTTCTTGTGGAAAAATATTAAAAAGCCTTTATTGAAACATGGCTAATAAGTTTAAAAACATGGGAGCAGAGACCCACGCGTTTCGGCGCAAGCCTTCTTCAGGGTCCAATGTCTTCATGTAGGCTACCCCTGTTACTTTATGTACTCTAATATGCTCTATATACAGTCTATACTCAAACCTCTCACGTTATGTCTACTCTGTTCGACACTCATTAGAAACCTCACACACTCATCATAACACACCCCTCTTACAGTGCACAACCTCACACACCTATCCTAACACTCTTTCATGCATGCACCCTTAACACGCTTTGCGGTATCCTCACATGCGTCTTCCACACGCTCAATTTGGGTCAAATGTGCCATGCATCCTCAATGGCTCCTGTTCCAGTTCCCTGCAGTAGGCCTACGTATCCAATGTCTCTGAACTTATTGAACTCAGATCATTAACAAACTACCAACCTTGTAATGGGTGCACTAGGTATGCACTTTAACCCATTGTGAAACATTAATGGGTCAAGTCTACCAGAGCCTTTTGCGTCTGCCTCTATCACTATCTCTCTCTTGTGGGTCTGCCAGCATCCCTGGTGTCTACCTCTCACTCTCTTGTCTGCTTCTCTCTACGGTGTCTACGTCTCTCGCTCTGGGTCTGACTCTCTCTCTGGTGTCTACGTCTCTCGCTCTCGTGTCTGCCTGCATCCCTGGTGTCTCACTCTCGTGTCTGCCTGCGTCCCTGGTGTCTGCCTCTCACTCTCGTGTCTGCCTCTCTCTCTGGTGTCTCTCGATCTGGGTCTGTCTCTCTCTCTGGATCTGCCTGCATCACTGGGGTCTCTCTCTCTGGGTCTGCCTGCGTCCCTGGTGTCGGCCTCTGTCTATGGTGTCTGCCTCGCTCTCTCTCTCTCTCTCTCTCTCTCTCTCGCTGGGTCTCTGAGGAGAAGTATGTGATGCTGAGACAGACGCTCCATTAAGAGAGGCTTAGCTGGGAGTGGAGATTTAGGATGCAGCGTAGCAGTGGTGGCACTGATATTAACACACACACACACACATACACACACACACACACACACACACACACACACACACACACACACACACACACACACACACACACACACACACACACACACACACACACACACACACACACACACACACACACACACACGCACACAAACACACACAGCTTATACAAAGAGATGCTGAGCTGGGGCTGAGTGTGGTGGTTTGGGATGCGGTGCAACAGTAGTGCCACTGATATTAATTGTTTATGGGGCCGGGTCAATAGGCTTTTACCTCCGCGGGGAGAGAAGAAGAGAAGAGAGCGTTTGGAGAGGGGAGCATTTGGCTCCATTTTGGAGACAATGCCTGAGCATAGTAGACACACACAC
>NC_085862.1:19444890-19452390 GCF_034702125.1 Engraulis encrasicolus | reverse complement strand
TCACATCAACAATATTGCACTTTGTGCTTGCAGAAACAGGGGAGTGAGAGGCCCTTCACACTGAAGAGAGGGGGGAGAGAGAGAGAGAGAGAGAGAGAGAGAGAGAGAGAGAGAGAGAGAGAGAGAGAGAGAGAGAGAGAGAGAGAGAGAGAGAGAGAGAGAGAGAGAGAGAGAGAGAGAGAGAGAGAGAGAGAGAGAGAGAGAAGGGGGGGGGGAGTGTGTGACAGAAAGAAACAAATATTGTGACAGATTTTCTTCATCGTCATCCTCAGATGTGCAAAGTGTATTGAGACAAGACTCAATGGTTATTGTGCATAACCATGCATTTAGCATTATAATGGGCATTATAATGGACATTTTAAATCATCTAAATGTTTTTGAAATGATGTATGATTATGTATGTGTATGTACAACATACAAACAACCAGGGATCTGTGGTTGAATCTACAAAGTTGGTGTGTGTGAGTGTCAGTTTCGATTCAATTCAAACTTCAAAGGGGTAGAGTGTTGTATAGTTGTTGTCACGCGCTTATCTTAAAACACTTGTGTACAGCTGTTGCTCATACCTTGGTCAAGATGGATGAAGATGTTCAAGATGGAGTCAAGCAGGTAAGTAGGCCGCAAGCAGGTAAGTAGCAGGTAGGCAAGCAGAGGGAGAGAGGCAATGGCAGGCAAGCAAGAGATGGTAGGCAATGGCAGGCAGGCAAGCAGGTGGCACACAGTGTAGCAATCCAAATTGTTTGTTATCCAAAATAAGGCTAGTTAATCCAAGTGTAAAGGCTCAACATAAAAGATTCCAATAAGTAAACTAAGGTATATGTTTTCAATGTTCAAAGTTTCCAAAGATTCAATTTTAGAGTGAGTAGAGCATGTAAGCGGTAAAAAACTATATCACTACAACACTTTCCTTTGTCTAACTGAGACTGACTACCAAGTGAGAGGCAGCCATCTTTACCTGGTCAGGTGACCAAAGGCTGTGTCAAAATAAAAGTCGAGGGCCCAAGGCCAGCAAATCTTAACCAAACTAAGAGCCTAAACTTAAGAAGCTAAATTGGCTCCAACATATCCGGCCCCTTATAGCTACCACGTACGCTATAACAAACATATTTACAACGGGGCCAATTACCAATTAATTCAATTTCTAAATTCTAGGTATTCCAATTACACTATAATGTGTGCAAAATCAGTGTATGAATGCAGTGCAAATGGAAGCACGTGCGCATGTCACAAGTCTTTGTTCAATGTTGGTTGTTTGCCTTCACCAGCAGGTAGATCTTGCTGATGGGCTTTAGGAGCTGGTTGGTTCTTGTTTGCAGTCTCACAGAACGAACAAGGCCCTTGGAGTCCGCTACGGCTTCGATGACTCTTCCCATCACCCATGAGCCTCGTGGTGCTGTAGGATCAGCTATCACTACGATGTCTCCCACACAGAAGTTGGGCCTGATGCGGGACCATTTGGATCGTTCTTGCATGAGTGGGACATATTCCTGTATCCAGCGTGTCCAGAAAAGATCTGCGATATATTGTATTTGCCGCCACCGTCTCCTGGCATACAAGTCTTCCTGTTTGAATGTTCCCGGTGGAAGCACGGGTTGGACCTTAAGCTGCAGTAGGTGATTGGGCGTCAAGGGTTCCAAGTCATTGGGGTCATTGGAAACGGTTGTCAATGGACGGCTGTTTAGGATGGATTCCACCTCGCACATCACTGTGACTAGACCTTCATCATCCAAAGACTGCTGGTTTGTGATAGAGGTTAAGACCTTTTTCACCATTCTTATTATGCGCTCCCAGATACCTCCATGGTGGGCACCGGCTGGAGGATTGAATGTCCACTTGACACCTTTCTGGGTGAGGCTGCGCTCAATTTGATCCATGTTCCAAAGTTTCAGTGCATCCCGTAGCTCCTTTTCAGCAGAGATCAGATTAGTTCCATTGTCTGACCTCAATTCCTTTACTTGGCCTCTTCTGGATATGAAGCGTCTGAACGCATTCACACAGGAGTCTGTATCCATTGAGTGTGCTACTTCCAAATGGACTGCTCTGGTAGTCAAGCAAGTAAATAGCACACCGTAACGCTTTGCCATGCCACGCCCTCTTCTCACCTCTATTGGTCCAAAGTAATCCACTCCAACGTGTGAGAATGGAGGGAGGTCAGGAGTTAAGCGATCAATTGGCAGATCGGCCATCTTTTGTTCACCTGCACGTGCATAGTTTCGCCTGCAGGGGAAGCAATTGCTTACAATTTCCCTTGCAAAGGAATTTGCACAAGGAATCCAGTATTTTTTCCTTAAGCTTGCCAAAATGTGATTTCTGCCACCATGACCAACTTGCTTATGGATGTGTTGCAGCAGAAGCTCTGAGACAAAATGCCTCTTGGGCATGATAGCGGGATGTTTCTGCTCCTCTGGCATAGCCATCCTGCTCAGGCGGCCACCAACCCTTAATACGCCATGGTCAAGTACCGGGTCCAGTTTGAAGATGGAGCTTTTCCTGCTGACATTCTTTCCATTGCGCAGGCATGCCATCTCCTGAGGAAATCCTTGGTTTTGGCAAAACTTCACAATTGATTCTTCTGCCCTTTCTAGGTCTTCAACAGAAAGTGCCATGGGGGCAGCCTCAACTTCCTTCAAGGTTCCCTTTCTTTTGAGGACACGTCGGGTAAGTATATTCTTTAGCTTCAAGAACCATGCAACAGCTCTTCTGAGCTTATTCCAAGTGCAGAAGTAGTTCAGTAACATGCTAGTGGGATCATGGTGACTGGCAACAGTGGCGTGAACTTCAAGTACTGCTCTTCTCAACTCTGCGTCGTCTGGTGGAATCGTAGGGTCAACAGGTGAGTTGGGCCAGTGTTTGGCCAAGTCTTTCAGGAACTTAGGACCATTGATCCAATTGTTGCCTTTCAGGAACTCGGGGGCGTTCAATCCACGCGACGCATAGTCTGCAGGGTTCAGTTTTCCAGGAACATGTTTCCACTGTGACACTTCAGACATGCCCCTGATCGCATTCACACGATTGGCAACAAATGTGTGAAATCGTCTGCTATCAGTCTTGATGTACTTTAAGACAGTCGTACTGTCTGTCCAAAACACGGATGGTTCCAGGTCCATTTTCAATTCTTCAATGAGCATCCGGTCTATACGAACGGCCAGTACTGCAGCAGTCAACTCAAGTCGTGGGATTGTCATCAACTTCAACGGTGCCACTCTAGACTTCCCCATCACAAATTTCACATGTACCTGCTCCAGATCATTGACAAACCTCAGGTAGGTAACCATGCCATATCCCACTTCACTTGCATCGCAGAAGTGGTGCAATTGTGCATGTTCAACCTTTCCAAAGTCCTTCGGTTTGAAACTGCGGGTGATGTTGAAGTCTGCGAGAGTCTCAAGGTTCTGCAGCCAACGTTTCCAAGATTGCGCCAGGGTGTTGGGTATGTCTTCGTCCCAGCTAAGGTTCAGTCGGCAAAGTTCTTGCAGCAGGTGTTTTGCTGGAAAGGTCACTGGGGCAAGAAACCCTAGCGGGTCATACATTGAACTGACCATAGACAGAATGCCTCGCCTGGTGCATGGTTGTTCTTTGAGGGCCACATGGAACTTGAAGACATCATCTTCTGCACTCCAGTGTACACCAAGGGCCCTTTCCATTGGCAGGTCTTCCAGGTCTAGGTCCAAGTCTTTCACTCCCTTAGCCCTTTCACATTCAGGAATGTGGGCCAGGACAGCTCGGTTGTTACTGGACCACTTGGTGAGGTTGAAACCTCCTGCCGCACACAGAGCCTTCAGTTCCCTGTGCAGTTGAATGGCATTGGTCTCAGAGTCCACAGACTTCAGCAGATCATCCACAAAAAAGTTGTTGAGGACCGTGTTCACTGTCTCAGCTGAGAAGCTGTCTTTGTGGTCTTCAGCAGTCCTCCTCAAGGCATAACTGGCACAACTAGCTGATGATGTTGCTCCAAAGATGTGAACAGTCATCCTGTACTCCATGAGAGGCTGAGATGTGTTGCCATCTTCCCACCACAAGAAGCGTAGAAAATCAACATGCTCTGGCGGTATCTTCACCTGGTAGTACATCTTCTCCACATCCGCAAGTATGGCTACGCTCCCATGACAGAAGCGCAGCAGGACGCCAATCAAGGAGTTTGTGAGATTTGGGCCCTTCAGGAGTTCGTTGTTGAGAGATGTTCCTTGGTAAGAGGCAGAGCAATCAAAAACCACTCGTAAGCTTCCCTTTTTAGGATGGCGTACTCCATGATGTGGAATGTACCAACATCTTGTGCTTTGCAATGCCGCTTCTTCTTTAGGTACAAGTTCAGCATGTCCAGATTTCAACATGGCGTTCATGAACGCGGTGTATTCTTCCTTGAAGACGGTGTTCCTGCCAAACTTCCGCTTCAAAGATTCTGCCCTTTGCTCTGCCATCAGACGGTTGTTGGGCATTTCGGGATCCCCTTTGAATGGCAGCGGCAATTGGTAGTGTCCATCTTGTAGTTTCACTGAGGTGTTCATTATGTCCAGGAATCTCTGATCCTCTTGAGACATTTCCTCCTTCTCATACGCACTCTCAGGAAAGTCATGGTTGTATTGCTGGACTAGGAGGTCATGTACAGCTTCCACAGAAATCCGATGGCTATAAACACATGGTTTGCCTTGCTTGTTGAGACTTGTGTGCTCGTTATGGAGAAGACCACCGACGATCCAGCCTAGCAGAGTTTTGGTGGCGAACGGCGCATTGCCCTGGCTGTTTATAACCTTCCATGGCTCCATGAGTTTGGGCACATTCGTACCAATCAAGAGATCAATGTTGGCATCAATGCTGGGCAGACGTACCTCTTTCAAATGTGGCCATTTCTCTAAATCTTTCTGCCTTGGTATGTGGTCTTTGCTCACAGGTATTGTTTGCTGTGTGTAAACATCAGGCAGTCCATAGAACTTTCCTCCTTCCAAGCTGCTTACTTCTAAGCCACTGATGACAATGCTGTCAGTGGGTTTCTCCTGACCCATGGTTCGCAAAAGAATCCTATGGCGTCTTCCTCTTGCATTCAGTCGTCTTCGGAGGCTGTCAGTGCAAAATGTGGCGGAACTTCCTGGATCAAGGAATGCATAAGTCTGAACAACGTGATTGGATTTACTCAGCTTCACTTGAACAGGTACAATGGCCAATGTGCAGTGATCATCACTAGATCCAATATTTTTCTTTTCCAGTGAGACCAATCCGCTGTTTATTGACGTTCCAGATCCACTGGCGTTTCCTTTGTGGTCTGTGACACCATCATCCATCTTCTGAATATGCAAGAGCTCTGGATGCCTTTTAGAGCAAACAGTACAAGTTAGGCGCCGTTTACAATCTTTGCTCATGTGGCCCTTTACCAAGCAGCCAAAACAGACACCTTTCTTCTTCAATATGTCAACACGTTCTTCATGTGTCTTAGACAACAACTCTTCACATGAAGTCAAGGTGTGCATTCCATTGCAAATTGCACAAGTGTTTGTGACAGGTGTCACAGGAGGCTTGGTAGCAGCAGATTGCTGCTGGGGGACACCACTAGAGGAAGGAGCAGAAGTATTTGCCACAGCAGTTACAAAACTACCTTTGCTTTTAAATAAAAGCTTAGAATCTGATGGGGGTTTGGGCTGCATGAACTTCTTTGAGGGGAGTGGCTGTTGGATGTCACCAAAGAGGGGATCTTGCATGATCTTGGCCTGCTTTTCAATGAATGAAACAAGGTCAGAGAAAGTAGCTTTCTCTGTTCCAGGATATCAAACGCCTTTGACCGCCATCTTTCCCTCAACTTCAGAGGAAGCTTAGAAACGAGAAGCCTCAGGTTGGAGGGCAGACTAAGCTCCTCCATATCTTTCAGACTTTGAGTCAAGTTGCAGCATGATCGAAGAAAGAGTGCATAACTGGACAATGCCTTTCCATCTTCTGCTTTAATGCTATTCCAGCTTAAGGCCTTTTCCATATATGCATTTGTGAGCTTTATTTTGTCACCAAAGTGGTACTCCAACAATCTTTTTGCTTCTGCATATCCATCATCGGCACTCATATGCAAGCAGCTTCTCACCAGTTCCTTTGATTGGCCGGAAGTGTATTGCTCTAAATAATACAAGCGGTCTGGGTTACTTATGGCCTTATTCTCTATTCCATGCACAAATGCCTGCATAAAAGGCCTAAAGTTCAACGGTTCCCCATCAAAGACAGGTATGTCTCTAGTGGGAAGCAAAGATAACCCCTGCTGCTGAATGAAGAGATTTGCAATGTCACTTAAGCCGCTACTGGTGTTTGGCTGTGTAGAGTGTGTGGTTGGATTAGCTGCTGAAGTCGTGAGGGCAGGACTGGCTACTAGCACAGTGGGAGCAGAGGTAGATGCTACTACATTGGGAGTGGAGGTGGCAGCTGTAGGAGTGGAGGAAGCAGCTGCCGCAACAGCTGGAGTAAAGGTGCCAGCTGTAGGAATGGACATGGGTGCTATGCCGGCTGCATTTGAGGTGACCGCAGCAGAGACTGAAGCTGCTGTTGCAGCAGGTGGATTGGGAGTTGCAGCTGTGGGCTGAGGTGGATATGAAGGTAGTTGGTAGGAGAGCTGTGTTTGTCTTTGTGCTGTAAGCACCTGAAGAGGAGTCTTGGGGACAGCTTGTATATGAACATATTCCACTGAAGTATCTGGATCCAAATAAGTTTCCTTTACACTTTTTCCATGTGCTTCCAGATAAGAATTCATGCCATCCATGGGTTCCGATCGACAAACAGAGCGTGCCTTAGTTTCCATTTCCTTTTCATAATTCTCCAGAACTTTCACCTTTGCATCTGCTGCAGCAATGTCAGTGTCCAGTGCATTCTGTTCTATTTCACTTTGCAATTGTATCCTCTGCAGCTCAAGAGCTTGCTTCTTCTTAAGCCCAGCAGAACGTTCAAGTAGAGCTGCCCTTTCTGCTTGAGCCTTTGCACGAGCTGATGATACTGATGTTGCATTTGATTTGTGAGAGGTCCTTGACCTTCTAGTTGCATTGGAGACACTGTCCATGGGGGTAATGACTGGTAATGGCTGAGACAGACTGCCTTTGAATGTTTGCGCATTTTCAAGAAAAGACAAGAAGGACTTCTTTTTTGGTTCATACCATTTGACATGGTCATCTTGCCTTTCATCTCCAGTCAACATGTCTTGCACCAACAAATGAGCTTTGTCAAATTCATTCATTGCATCAGTAAGAGCTTGAATGCCCCTTTCAATATCAGTAACATTGCCATTGTCCATAAATGTCTTTAACTCTTTTTGTTTCCGTATGCAATAACTCAGTTTTCCCTTTCGGGTTGAAATGCGCTGATTCAACTGCTTTTCAGACATGATTTGCGCATTATCAGTATCTGTAGGAGAATCAGCAACTTCAATTTCAACTTCAGGTAACTCAGGTTGAGCCATGAGCTGTGTGCTAGCATCCTCTGTTGGTGAATCAGCTTCAACTTCAACTTCAAAATCATTTTCAACTTCAGCTGACTTGGATT
>NC_085862.1:19412390-19414890 GCF_034702125.1 Engraulis encrasicolus | reverse complement strand
GTGTGTGTGTGTGTGTGTGTGTGTGTGTGTGTGTGTGTGTGTGTGTGTGTGTGTGTGTGTGTGTGTGTGTGTGTGTGTGTAGAGGAATGTCTGTGATACAAAACGTGCACTGACTATGGGAAAAGTTTGGAAGAATGAGGAACATTAGTCTGACTAGGTTTACTGTAATCCTCCAACTTCCCCACTGTACTGTGCTTGTGTGTGTGTGTGTGTGTGTGTGTGTGTGTGTGTGTGTGTGTGTGTGTGTGTTGTACTCCACAAACCTTGTTTTGAATGAATGTTTCGGTGTGAGCAGAAGAAACATGGAGACAGAGAAAAAAAAAACAGAAACACAATAAAGTGGAAGAAAAGAGAGAGAATAAGCACCACGGAAGAAAAGAGAAATAAAGAAAAAATAGAAAGAGAAAAACAATGAAAAACAAAAATGCTATTTGCAAATACAGGACTGTGGCCCCCAGACTCAAGGCCATCGCAACGGAACCTTGAAATAGTGCCTTCATATTATTTTTGCCTTGATATATTTTCAATTATTCCAGGGCGTGTTTAGACTGTGTGAATGATGTTTCTTAGCTTGAGAGCCATAACAGCACACACGTGCACATGCATACACACACGCACACACACAAAGGAAATTGCACACGTACACACACACACAGACAGACACTCAGATACATTGTGTGCGCATGATACACACGCATACACACATGCAGGCACGCACACACGCATGCACACGCACGTACACACACACACACACACACACACACACACACACACACACACACACACACACACACACACACACACACACACACACACACACACACACACACACACACACACACACACACACACACACACACACACACACATGTAAGCATTTTGCAGCTTCACAATGCAGATCAGAGTGTAACAACTGTAGGAGACATAACTACGCTCTCTGATCCCCGCCTTGCTATCCAGGGTCAAATAGTCCTGTTCATTTCTTTCTTTCTTTCTTTCTTTCTTTCTTTCTTTCTTTCTTTCTTTCTTTCTTTCTTTCTTTCTTTCTTTCTTTCTTTCTTTCTTTCTTTCTTCTACTCCATGCCGAGCCATGCATCATATGCAGATTCTTTGGTACAAGAGAAAAATGTGTGTGTGTGTGTGTGTGTGTGTGTGTGTGTGTGTGTGTGTGTGTGTGTGTGTGTGTGTGTGTGTGTGTGTGTGTGTGTGTGTGTGTGTGTGTGTGTGTGTGTATGTGTGTGTGTGTGTGTGTGTGTGTGTGTGTGTGTGTGGGTATGGGTATGGGTGTGGGTGTGCATTTTTGTGTGCATGCATGTGTGTGTGTCTGCATGCATGCCTTTCTGCATGAGTGCGTACGTGTCTGTGTCTGTGTCTGTGTCTGTGTATACTGTATGTGCGTGTCTATCCGTCTGTGTGTGTGCCTGTCTGTCTGAGCACATCTGTGTGTGCCTGTGTGTGGTAGTCAAAATGCAGATCCTATCATTATGAAAGCCCCAGCCTCCGTCCCCCCTCTCCAGTCATCACATGTCCGTGCAGACATAAAGCGTCCAGCCTCTGCCATCCGCAACAATGGGCTGGCAGGCGCTACAAAAGCCTGTCAGGGGCGCGCACAGAGAGACGCCGGCCGCTACAAAGGCGGCTGTCACTACGCTCCCTGTACTAGGGGCCCCGCTACAAAGGCGGCTGTCACTAGCCTCCTGTACTAGGGGCCCGGGGCCCCGTGCTATCAAAGGGCCCCCCCCCTGCTCCCTCCGACCCCCGCGGGTCCCCTCCACCCAGATACAGTAGTAGCGCTCTGGCAGGCTGCTGTCGAAGTCACACGGGTCATCAAAAGGAGACAAAAGGGGAGAGAGGAGTGGAGGAGGAGGAGGAACAGGGGAGAGAGGAGGAGAGGAGTGGAGGAGGAGGAGGAGTAGAGGAGGAGAGAAGGAGGTGAAGAGTGGAGGAGAGGAGGAAAGAAGGCAGAGGGCAGAGATGGAACAGACAGTAGCAGAGAGGGAGTGGAGTAGGAGAGGAGAGGAGAGGAGAGGAGGATGATGACAGGATACAAACAGAGGAGGAATGGAGAAGAGAAGAGAAGAGAAGAGAAGAGAAGAGAAGAGAAGAGAAGAGAAGAGAAGAGAAGAGAAGAAATGGGAGAGGACAGGAGAGAAGAGAAGAGAGGAGAGGAGAGGAGAGGAGAGGAGAGGAGAGGAGAGGAGAGGAGAGGAGACGAAAGGAGAGGAGAGGAGAGTAGTAGCCCCGCTGTCATAGCCCTGGTTTGACAGACGCACACACGCCCACACACAGTGAGTCCAGCTTGACAGACGGGGTGGGTGGGGGGTGGGGGGGGATCCCTGCCATACAAAGAAAGCGACTGACAGGCAACCCCCACACCACCACCACCACTACCACCACTGTGGCCGCCTTTGACACTGCCCTCCTCCCTGGGCCACCCATTTACAGCCAAGTTGCCACACACACTTTGTGCCCTAAGCTGACTTTGTTCTTCTCTTTCTCT
>NC_085862.1:19394890-19397390 GCF_034702125.1 Engraulis encrasicolus | reverse complement strand
TGTGTGTGTGTGTGTGCGTATGCCTGTGCGTATGCCTGTACGTGTGTTTGTGTGCGTGTGTGTGTGTGTGTCTGTCCATGTGTGTGTGTGCGTATGCCTGTACGTGTGTGTGTGTGTGTGTGTGTGTGTGTGTGTGTGTGCATGTGTGTGTGTGTGCGTGTGTTCATGTGTGTGTGCGTGGCAGGTGGGTAGGGGGAGGGGATCTATACTCTCATCACCGACTGAGGTTAAATGTATTCCATCTGTAGACATGGGGGGTGAAACATTTACTGTACTTAGAGTGCCCCACCAGCACAACCCCCAATCTATTGTGTATGCTAGCCTCCACTGCCTGAACAATACATCACTTGTGCTGGCCACACCAAGCCTTATCCTTAAGCACCATACGCACTTGGGCTCTCAGAAACACAGACGGGGAGAGAGAGAGAGAGGGAGAGAGAGAAAGAGAGAAAGACAGACAGCGCACGAGAGAGAGAGTGAGGGAGAGAGAGAGAGAGAGAGAGAGAGAGAGAGAGAGAGAGAGAGAGAGAGAGAGAGAGAGAGAGAGAGAGAGAATTAAACGGCCCATCATGGATTGTGTGTGTGTGTGTGTGTGTGTGTGTGTGTGTGTGTGTGTGTGTGTGTGTGTGTGTGTGTGTGTGTGTGTGTGTGTGTGTTTGCGTATGCGTGTGTGTGTGTGTGTGTGTGTGTGTGTGTGTGTGCGTGCGTGCGTGCGTGCGTGCGTGCGTGCGTGTGTGTGTGTGTGTGTGTGCGAGCATGCGTGCATGTGTGTGTGTACCACTCTGAGATCACACTGTTCCCAGCAGCTGCACCTACATACGTCCTACTCTACGCTGGCAAGCTGTGCCGATCAAAACTCACTAAAAAACACATATAGTCACAATCCACCTGCTTGGGGAGAAAGAGAGATTATGGATTGTTAGGCTGGAGTACACACATGGCACTGTGTGTGTGTGTGTGTGTGTAAGTGTGTGTGTGACTGTGTGTTTTTGTGTGTGTGTGTGTGCACTGGTGATGACAGAGCAGGTAAAGTTGTAGAGGCGAGTGTGAATGGGATGGAATGGGACTCGCCATAGCCAAACGCAATGACTTCATGCCACTTCAGACACACGAACATGCACACACACACACACACACACACACACACACACACACACACACACACACACACACACACACACACACACACACACACACACACACACACACACACTTGCACACTCACGGGGAGAGTCGTTACACACACACACACGTTCATGGCATGAGGAATTCCACTCTTAGTCACCCGGTCATGCTGTACCGATGAGTCTTTCATCTCCAAGTACCACCGCTGATGTTGGACATAAAATGCTCGAAATAAAATAAAATATAAAATATAATAACAATTACAGTGGGCTCTCTATTTGACGATAGACATTTTTTTTGCCAGGAGTATGGAACCGTTTATCAGAACACAGGGCCAGCCTCACCAGAGAAGTGGAGAGAGTAGAGGAATGAAGAGGGGGGGGGGGCAGAGAGAGAAACAGAGAGAGAAATAGAGACATAGAAACAGAGAAGGGGTGTTAAACTAATGAACAGGTGTTTTTGTCCTTTTCTTTGTGGAGGGGGCCGAGTTATGTGTGTCTGTGTGTCTGTGTGTCTGTGTGCAAGTGTCTGTGTGTGTGTGTGTGTGTGTGTGTGTGTGTGTGTGTGTGTGTGTGTGTGTGTGTGTGTGTGTGTGTGTGTGTGTGTGTGTGTGTGTGTGTGTGTGTGTGTGTGTGTGTGTGTGTGTGTGTGTGTGTGTGTGTGTTTGTGCGTACATGTGTGCGCGTGGTGTCTTTGCCGCGTTCAGGTCTGACGTGCCCGGGTGCCTTATATAGCCGTGCCCATCCACAGAACATCAACCACACGTGTCATTCAGCAGAGCAGAGCAGAGCACACACACACACACACACACACACACACACACACACACACACACACACACACACACACACACACACACACACACACACACACACACACACACACACACACACACACACACACACACACACACACACACACACACACACGCACACACACAATGGGTAAATATAAAGGCCCGTGTAAGACTACCCTGCACACCACACGCCCTGTCTTTTCAGGGTGCAGGAGGGCATGTGTAAGTGTGTATGTGTGTGTGTGCGTGCGTGCGTGTGTGTGTGTGTGTTTGTGTTTGGTGTTTAGCTATTGTCTTTAGACTCCCTCAGCACCCCCCACCACCCAAACACACACACACACACACACACATGCACACACACACACACACACACACACACACACACACACACACACACACACACACACACACACACACACACACACACACACACACACACACACACACACACACACACACACACACACCACCGGCCCCTCCTCAGCCCATATCCAGAATAGGGGGGTTGTAAATAAGCAGCAAAAATAGACGTAGAGGACAACTGTTGACAGAGAGCAGGGGGCTAAGCCAACTCGACCC
>NC_085862.1:19372390-19377390 GCF_034702125.1 Engraulis encrasicolus | reverse complement strand
GGGGCACAGGATGAGGAAGGTGAGTTGATGGGGGTGTTGTGAGAGGTAGGTGAGGGCTTTGGGTGCTTTGGGACGGAGATGGAGGTGTGTAGGGGTGGGGGGTTGTAGAGTGTGTAATAGAAAATGGTGTGTGTGTGTGTGTGTGTGTGTGGGGGGGTGTCAGGTGGTTTGGGAAAGACGTGGGGGTGCTTCGAGAGGCAGGTTTGTAAACAGCTATGAGTGGTGCTGGCGCATCATTCCAGTTTCCCAAGTGGGGAGGCAAGGGGGGGCGTGGGGGGATGTCTCACAGGGTCTATGGAGAAGCCTCTCCTGGTTAACATGCTCACTAAACGCATCCCACTTCACTCTCACATCTCTCACACTCCACCATTACCATACCATTCCCTCTTTCTGTCTCTTTTCTCTTTCTCTTTCTCTTTCTCTTTCTCTTTCTCTTTCTCTTTCTCTTTCTCTTTCTCTTTCTGTCTGCCCTTTTTGTCTCTTGTGCCATTTCTCTTTTTGTATCTGCAAAACACACCCACTACTCAGTAAAAATCACAGTGCATCAACAGTGTGAAGAGTAGGATATAGGGATGCTTGATAGTGTGTGTGTGTGGACTGGAGGGGTCCTCTTTGTGTCCATTGTTAAAGGTGATGACCTACTGTTTCCCTATTGCACCTCTGCTCTAGTGCAGCATTTAGCATTTAGAGGGACAATGGCATCTCACAGCATCGCTGGCACAAGAGGGGTTGAAACCATCAAGTGTCGATGGCACACAGTTAATACACCCTGTCCAGCAAAATGGTGGCTATTTGAAAATAATAATGTCAAATTATCCTGATGAGAATGTCGCGGTGGTCATCAGAGAGCAGGAGAGCATATTGGAGTGGCTCCACTCAAATTCAACTAATTCAGTTGCCAACAACATGAATATGGAGAGAGAGCTGTTGACAGAATTGAGGTTTTTAATTTTTAATTTATTTTTTATAATAGTGCTTCACACATGGCCAAATTACTTGTACGAGATGTAGACATAAATGCGCATACACATATAAATATGAATTAGGTAAATATATCAATAAAATAATTAAATCGATTTTACAGTATTTCTGGCTTGATCAAAGTAATATTTACTGGTAAATAAATAAATAAATGAGCACACAATTTTACTGTACTGCTGGCTCTCTCAAAGTAATTCATTAGCAACAAAATGTACGTAGGTAAAGAAACAATATTTATATATTTCTTGTTAATTAACAGACCTGACCCAAAATAGTTGCCCAGCCTTGTGCCTTAAAATATATTTCCAAAAGGACCTGAATTGCTATTGCATTACATAATCACACTGCAATTAATGCAGGACTGTAATGTAGGTAATGATCAAGAATCTAATCTAATGGAATAAAAACCTTTTCAAGAAGATAAAAGGTACATATGAATCACACTGTACAATTTAAATTTTAAAATAAAATAAAATAAAATACATGTGTAATAATATCCCAAGTGTTTAAGCCTTTTATTCTTTGTTCTGAATTGATGTAAGTTTAATGTGTTTTGTCTGCTGTGGTTTCCCCGGCCTCACAAGTGGTTTGACTTCATTTCTGGGGTTAATTGAAGCGCTTTTTGGAACACGGTGGAACATTCCAAAATTCCAAACGTCGGCCGCTCAGAGTTCTATTCTACTCGGGCAGGCTGTGGGCAGCTATACTCAGCAATGTCGTTTGGATTTTAATACACACATTAAATGACTCACACAGATGTAATTCTGACCACAGTCAGCTCTTAGACTGAGCAGAACAGAGTAGAGTAGAGTACAGCAGAGCGAAGGCACCAATGCACACAGTCAGTTTTTCCAAAAGCACACTAGGGCTGGACCACCCTATCTTTACCCGAACAGAACTTTCAATATTAACTCGAGAGGCCACCTTTTATTTAGCTGAAAAGTTGTAAAGACTTTTCTGAGAGCAGTGTCGTAAAAATACGGCCTGTGTTGTCTTAGAGGTAAAAACATTTTTGAATAAAGAGACAAACGATTAACTGAATTAAAACTCTTCGTGCATCGTATAAATTCATGAATTAAAATAGCAAAAACCATTTATCAGTGTTTCCAAGTGGTTTCCACATTTTCCATGACGTATGAGTGTATTATCAACTCTCGGGTGCGTAACATGTATTTGCATAAACATAAATGGAAAAGGAATATATATATTTCATATGTCTTAAGTATGGATATCTCCTTCTAATAAATAATTTCTTAGAAAACATACAGCTCTAAAAGGCTTTTATTCAAAGGTTTGATAATTAAGACTTTTGTTCTACATTTCTATAGCACATCCAATGATGACATGAAAAGAGAGAGCGATAAAAACAAAAAGCAGAGAGAGTGATTGCAAGCAATGGACAGATTGAGAGCAAGAAGAGCGTCTGGTGTGTGTGGTGTTTGCGTGCGTGCGTGCGTGCGTGCATGCGTGCGTGCGTGCTTGTGTGTGTGCGTCCATGCGTCCGTGCGTCTGTGCGTGCGTGCTTTTGTGCGTGCGTGCATTTGTGCGTGCGTGCATGTGTTCTTGTTGGGGTTAGCGGTGCTGTTTTTTTGTGTGTGTGTGTCTGTGTGTGTGTGTGGGGGGGTGTGGGGGGGGGGGTGTGTGTGTGTGTGTGAGGAGTGAGTGGTGCTAGTTGGGTGTTAAATTTTTAACAGTTGTGTTAATCCCTACCTCCAGTACTCTAGGGCTAAGCGACTCACCCCAGGCGTGTGTGTGTGTGTGTGTGTGTGGTGTGTGTGTGTGTGTGTGTGTGTGTGTGTGTGTGTGTGTGTGGTGTGTGTGTGTGTGTGTGTGTGTGTGTGTGTGTGTGTGTGTGTGTGTGTGTGTGTGTGCGCGTGCGTGTGTGTATGCAGATGTGTGTATGCAGATGTGTGTGTGTGTGTGTGTGTGTGTGTGTGCGTATGCGCGCACAAGCGCTGTACCTTGAGCTCCCTGAAGAAAAGGCTGCTGCGCGCCCACTCCACGATGCTGAAGAGCGTCTGGTCGGCCATCTTGCACATCAGGCCGAAGGTGTTGAGCTTGTCGTGCTTGCCGCGGCTGGCCTGCTCCGTCTGCAGGTAGGCTAGGATCTTGGCCTGCACCTGCGGCTCGTCCGGCTCGCACTTGAGCAGCTCCACGATGAGGTGGGGGAAGGAGGGCGGGGAGCCCCCTCCGTACGGCGTGCCGTGCCCGTCCATGTAGCCGTAGCCCATGACCGACTCCGGGGAGCTGGTGTAGACGGGGTCCGGGTACTCGGACTTGATGGTGCGGCTCTGGAAGTGTCCGTAGCCCGCCGCCGCGGCTGCTGCTGCGGCAGCGGCGTGCGAGTGCGTGTGCGAGTGCGAATGCGAATGCGAGTGCGAGTGCGAGTGCGAGTGTGCGTAGTGTCCCTGCAGGGAGCCGGCGTGGGGGGGCATGGCCATGCTGACGGGGGAGGTGACGAAGGGGCTGCGGTCGTAGTCGGAGGGGGGCAGCGCCGCGTGGTGGTGCGACAGGGGCAGGCCCTTGGACACGGCTGCCGAGTGCAGGTTCTGGATGGCCGAGGACAGGGTCAGGTCCGTCGGTACCGTCTGCATCACCTGAGAGGGGGGGAGAGAAAGAGAGACAAACAGAGAGAGAGAGAGAGAGAGAGAGAGAGAGAGAGAGAGAGAGAGAGAGAGAGAGAGAGAGAGGTGGAGAGGAGAGAGAGAGAGAGAGAGAGAGAGAGAGAGAGAGAGAGAGAGAGAGAGAGAGAGAGGGAAAGAAAGAGAGAGAGACAGAGAGAGAGAGGCAGAGAGAGAGAGAGAGACAGAGAGAGAGAGACAGGAGGGAGAGGAGGAAGAGGGGGAGAAGAGAGAGAGCATTCAGTGTATTCACTCTCAGTGTATTCAGGTTCTGGTTGGTACATGAAAGTTTGAGATCAGTGGGTGAGGTTTATAGGCAGCCTCACCGGGGAGAGGGGGAGAGAGACGGGGAGAGAGAGGAAGAGAGAGAGGAAGAGAGAGGAAGAGAGGGAGAGAGATGGTGTCTGTATATTTGGAGAGGGAGAGGGACAGAGTTGTGTGTGTGTGTGTGTGTGTGTGTGTGTGTGTGTGTGTGTGTGTGTGTGTGTGTGTGTGTGTGTGTGTGTGCGTGCGTGCGTGCGTGCGTGCGTGCGTGCGTGCGTGCATGCGTGTGTGTGTGTGTGATCATCACCTGTGTCATGGCCTCGATCTTCAGTCCGTTGGCCCGGATCAGAGCCTTCTTCTGCTGCTTGAGGGCGCGGTCGCGCTTATACATCGGGCCGAACTTGTTACGGCCGCCGCGCATGCGGTCCGCACGCACCGCTAGAGGAGGAGAGAGGGAAGAGAAGGATGGGCGAGGGAGAGAGGGATAGAGAGAGAAAGAGGATGAAGAGAGGAAGAGGGGGTTATAGAGACAGTCTATACCGGTACATCGGGCTGAACTTATTGCGGCCACTTTGCATATGATCCGCTTGCACAGTTACAGGGGAGGAAAGAGGGAGGGATGGGAGAGAGGGAGAGAGAGAGAGAGAGAGAGAGAGAGAGAGAGAGAGAGAGAGAGAGAGAGAGAGAGAGAGAGAGAGAGAGAGAGAGAGAGAGAGAGAGAATGACAGACAGACAGGTTGAGGGGCCAGAGAGAGGAAGGCTGTAAACACTAAAGAGGGTGATAGAAGAACAGAGAAGGAAGAAAAGACAGGCAGAGCGAGCGAGTGCATTGACCTTTAATCAAGTTCATATCAGATGTGTGTGTCAAAACAGTCAGCAGGCAATACACCCGCTCACCCAGATAGCTTCAATCACCCCATAACCTACAATCTATAAAGTGCAACCTTTACTTCATGTAAGGCATTCCTCCTCCTCCTCTTATCTACACAGCGTCTATCTATCTACAGAGGCGCAACGTTTAAAGTGCAATAACTAGGCCGTCAACACAGATATTTCAACACAATGTAAAGAACGTATCACCAATATATCACCAAAATAATTCAATATCTGACCACCCTGATATGTTTTTTTTAT